>NW_024367037.1:8414287-8651019 GCF_014805655.1 Passer montanus
TACAGTAATATTTGGGTTTAGTTATACACTGGACAGGTTGTAATTTCTCCTTATAAAAGTCAATAGGAATTGTCATGACCAGCTCTAAATATTTACTGTGAAAATGTGGATTTTTCCACATTTTTCTCCTGGATGTTACTAGTTGTGCTAGGTCCCTCTGAAAATGAGATTCTGAAAGTTAGCAGCAGTGAATCTGGCTGAGCTTTTTCTGCTTTCAGCAAAGACCAACAGGTCTTTTTTTCCCAATCCTTGTTTGCAAGTGCCTCTGCAAACAAAACAAAAATATGCATTTCAGTATGTTGGTTTTTCTCATACTGATAGATAAAACTAAGATTTCTGGAGAATTGCCTTTGGAGCTCTTTCTCTTTTCTCCACCTACAGAGTGGAGAATTTTCAGGGTCCTGTTCATTATCACAGTTTCAGCCTCAGGGAAGAAGAAGTTGGGAAGAGCTGCCAGGGACCGGCTCTAGTGAGCTTTACATATTGCTGGATATGACCACTGAGGAGCATTGTCTTCTGCAACAGATGAGATAATTTTAGGAAGCACCATGTTGCAGGGTGCTAATTGACATAATAAAAAAGAGAATATATCCATCAAGCTGTGTTTGTGGGTAAATGGGAGCTAATTAAATTAGCAATAAAGCATAAGGGCTGTAAAATAATATGTACTTCTTATGTTTGCTCTAGTCAGTTCTCTTAAAGTCATTGTCTTAAGCAAAGATAATTGCTTATGTGCACACTGCTCTAAAAGAAAATAAGATTAAAGTAGTTATGTAAGAGATACTAGTGACTAAGTTGTGTCTAAGTACCTGAAAAGTTCTTGAGTTGGGTTGGCCAAGTAGACCAAAAAATTAAAGTCACACTATTTAAAATATAATTTACTACTAGGCAGCATTAAGTAGGTAAACATTATTTACCTACTGAAATTACTGTTCATCTGGTATTTATTGAATGAAGGTGGTTGATCACACTCTCCAGATTTTTTTAATATCTTCTGAATTAATCAGAAATTACTGTTCATCTGGTATTTATTGAATGAAGGTGGTTGATCACACTCTGATATGGATCTTCAGAAACAGGAAGATTTTTTTGCATCCATGATTTGCAAAAATAAAAAGTAATACAATTTAAACCAGTGTTATAGCATTTGAAACAAATTTTATTTAAAGAGATGAAGAATGAATATCTCAGGCAATTAATAATCTCTAAGGAAATGCAGGTTAAACTGGTATTTGCAGTCCTGTGTATGTGAAACATTTCACAAATGATGCTAACAAAAGTTTTGTGGTAATGTAAGATATGATAATTAAAGTTAATAAAGAAGGAAATGGTTGACTGAATTATCAATAGATGGGAGCAGCCACTGCAGTGGGTGAGAAGCAAAATCAACCTTTCTAATATTAGTGTAACTGCAGGAATTCTGTGATATGTCTGCCAAAGGAGATTTTTATTCAAGACATGAATTTCTTGGCCTTCAGCCTGACCCTCTGACCTGGCAGATATCAGGGTGTCAGGCTTCAACAGGCTTGTACTTTATAATTTTCAGCCTTTATAGCTAAAATAGCTTGTGAAATTGGAGATCCAATGACTCCTCTTGTATTCTTGTTTGAATGCTGAAAGACCAATTTAAGACATTGGTCTTTCTAGTTACACATTTAAGGATGGCTGGGGAGCAGCTGAGATGTCATTATTGCCTAATGTTTCTCAGAGTCAAACCCAGCCAGGTTCAGACAGGACATCAAGAAGTCTCCATGCTCACCTCCTGCTCACAACAGGGATATCTCTGAGGTAGGATTTGGCTGCTCAGGGCTTTACTCTGTTGGATTTCAAAAACCTGCACAAATTGAGACTCCAGAGCTTGTCTGGGCAGCTTGTCCCAGTGCTGGGCTGTCCTCAGAGTCAGGAATTTTTTCTGCATATGCAACATGAGCATCTCTAGTTTTAGTTCATGCCACTGAATATCATCCTTCCAGCATGTGTGGCTGTGGACAGCCTGACTGCCTAAAAATCTTCCAGTAGGCACAGGGGGGGCTATTAGGAGTCCAGAGTTCCCTTGTATTCAAATTTAAGCAGGGTGAGTACTCTGACCTACTCCATCCTGCTGAACTTGCTACAGTTTTTTGATTTCTTTCTTGCACAGGAGGTCCCAAAACTGGACACAATATTTCTGCTGTAGTCTGAGAAGAATAATCACTGCCTGTATTAACTGCCCATGTTCCTGCCCATAAATCTCTTGGCCACCTTGCTGTTTGGGACTCACCTCACTGCCCATCAGGTCCCTGACTTTCCCTCAGGGCTGATCCCAACCTGTCTGTCCAAAATCTGTGCCATCACATCTGTCCTTCTCTATCCCAGGGGCAGCACTTGGCACTTTCCCTGCTACATTTCAGAAGTTTCCTATCTAGCCATCCTTTCAGCCTGCTCAAACCCCTCTGGTAGGGACCCTTCTCTCAAGATTATCAGCAGGTTCCCACTGAATTTGGTGTCCTCTGTACCCTCTATAAATGTGCACCCCATTATAACCCAGAGGTCATTGACAGAGATGTCAAACCAGTAGAGCCTCCTGCAGTGGCCCTTTTGTTACTGACACGCTGGTAGAACACAGAGAACACAACCCATTAACCATGACCTAGATCTGATCACCCAATTCTTTCTTTTTACCCTTTTGTATGCTCATCCAGATCATACTGTCCTATCTTGGATGCAAAAGTATTGTGACAGAGGGTGTTGAAAACCCTGGTGAAGTTGAAATTAATAATGCCTGTTGCTCTTATTACATCCCAGTTTACCAATTAGAGAAATATAATTTGCATGGCACAGTTAATTAGACTTATTTTTAAGTTCAAATTTCCCTGAAATATATCTAACAGTTTGAAGTACCCTATTTCTATTGCATTCTATTGAAAAGTGAAGAAAGTTTACTGAGAAATTTCTAAGTACTTAATGAAACTTACACCTGGCTTAACCTTTTTTATGAGATGGTGGGTAGTAATGGAATGCATACTGGGAAGTTTCAAGTGAGGGTGGAAGGAAATGTATTTCTTTTTAGTGTTGCTCTTTCTGTTTCTCTTTTTTTTTTCACAGCAAAAATAATATATTTCTATGTGTTTTGTAATTTTACTCCTACTAACCTTCTGCTCAGCAGTAAAAAGAAGAACAATTATGTAATTTACAGAAGGGAAAAGCTAAGGTAAAACTTAATTTGCAGATAGTTACTGAACTCCCTCATAATTTCTACCTAAAACATCTGGAAAGCTAATATTCTCCAGAACATAATATACTTTTTTAATGCTATTTAATTACCAAATTACTATATGAAGAATTTTTCACAGCCATAAGTAGGAAGTTTGTATTAATCCCTGTTAAAATATCATTAAAGATGACACTTAGAATACATACTTGCAATCTCATTGATAAGGCTATTTTAGAAATAAATTTGATTATGAGATGAAGGCACTTTTCAGGGTTGGTGTTTAGGATGCTGGACTCTTTCTGATCCACAGATACTAGCTTTAGGGGTCATTTGAAAGAAGTTTGAGTTAAGAAAACAAATCCCCATCCAAACAATGAAGAAATGTTAGCTTCTTATTACACTGCAGTCAAGGGGATGAACATGCCTCTTGCCAAGAGCCTTTCTATCTTGTCTCATGAATCACATTTGGAAACGTGTAAAGTACTGTTATTTGTATATATGGCCACGTGTGTGAACAGACATTCAATGTAATTCAAAACCCTCAGAGAGAGATCTACTCGGGTTTTTAGACACAGTGTAAAGTTGTTGGATGTCAACCTTTCACTAAATCAATGAGAAGCAGCTAATTTGTACTGATATTTTTACTGACACCTTTTAAAGACCTAAATGTCATTGAAAATCTGACTCTTACTTTTTAATCTCTTTATTAAGATAAATTGGGCTTAGAGCTGGTATAACAAAGTGAAATTTTATGGCCTGTAATATTACAGAGGTCAGGCTAGATGATCATTCAGGCTTCAATACTCCATCAGAGAAAACTGATATGACTCACAGCGTTTGGTTTCAAGCTTTCCTCTTTACTCACACATTTTCTCAGTGTCCCTCATGATAGGACATTCTGCTTTTTTGAATTTATAAATCACAGGACAAGAGCCATTAGAGATGGTAAAGATCTAATTAATCATATACCCATTCCTTGTCATAGACAATACTGTTAAAAAGAAAGATATTTCAGATATTAAACTGATGGCTGAGTAATACCACACTTACTCTTAGCCCAAGGGCCTATATCTTTTAGAAAGTAATTTCTATCTTCTATCACAATCTATTTTAATCATCAATATTATTCTTTCCCTGGAGGGGTGCCCTCTAAACCTCCTTAAATTTGGCACTCTTATACATAACAATTCCCATTCCATTAAACCAGCCCATGTAAATGGAGAAGATACCTCAGTTCAGTTCTGGAGGATTATTACAGCAGTCACAGCCACAGAGATTTATAAAGTCACTTGTTTTTTTTTTTTATCTCCAGTGCCTTCTGGACTTTTAGCTCCTCAATTAACAATCTTTCCATTACAGAGGTTACACTTGGATAAAAAAGAAAGTTGTCATTCTTCTACAAATTGTAAATTCACACTGTCTTGTTATATTTAGGCACTACATTTTGAGTCTAGACAAATATTTTGTAGCAGTGTATCCTCATATACCATCAACAAGGAAGGGGATAAAATGCAGTAACTACAGAAAAAGTTGTCCACTGAAAAACATTATCCAAATTTGTCACAATAGAAAGTACAGAAAGGAGAGATAGATCCAGAAACAACCCTGACAAGAACTCAGGGACTAAGATTCATGGGAAAAAAAGCTCATTTGTTACTAGGAAGATCACGAATCACCAATATAGTACCCAAGAAATACAGATATTTTGTATATATTCATATTCACTGTACATACATATGTCCACATGTCCCCCAGGATGCACTCAAAGAATAAAGGCAAGATAGAAACAGACATGTTTTATACTCTTTTATAGAAGTTTATTTTGCATAGGTTCATTTACAAATATGAGAACTTAATAACAATATTGGAGTTTTGCAGAAAACTAATTTTGTAGTTGAATAAATTTCAAGCTTCACTGTTTGTCCTGTTAATGGTTTCAAATATATTAAAAAATATGCAATCCTCCAGACTACAGGAAGAGAAGCAGCTAAAAAGGAGCTTCTCTGTATAGCAGGCAGATTCATCTCCACTGATTTAGTAAAGAAAATGGAATATTTTAATGATTTTTTTTTATGTGATTAGCTTTTGTATTAATGTTCAGCATCACTGATTCTAGACATCATATCTCACTCTCTAATTTCTTATTGATTTATGCCATGAAATTGTGGATTGAAAGCAATAAATTATATTTTCTGTCATATTGAAGAATAAATTAACCTATTTTACAGTAAAATCCACAAGGATTAACTTGTCCCATTCATTTAACCCACAATAACAGTCTGACCCTTCCCAAAAACTCTAAGTAATAAAAAAAGTCCCAGTCATCTAACAAAAAAAGGAAAAAACAAAAAAAAACCTGGACAGCAAAAGAACTGTCCTCTTTCATTTTTGTCACACTAAAGAATTTGTACTATTCACACCTGGCCCAGTTCCTATCCACTTGCTTATTATCCAAATCAAACCTCTTGCTGGTAACTTTCAGTCAAATTTTACAGCCTATTTGGTTTATTTAAGATTGGGAGGAAACTGACCAATACTGAAGGGCTACAATTTTGTTCTAATTCATCCATGCTGCACAATGCCAGCCATACTTCTTTCCTTAAAAAAATATTATATTCCAGATTAAATCTTATTTTTACTTGCCTTGGACACATTAAATTTTCTTTCAAAATCATCTCAAGAGTGGTTCTACTTCATCTACTAGTTCTCTTCACCAAAACTGCTTGAGCTTTTCACTTAGATAGAATTTGCAGATTTACTAATGAGGTTTCTTTCCATTTTTAATGGGCTTCCCTGGTTTTATGAACAGGAAAACAAATAGGACCAAACTGCTGCAGCTTTTGGCATGAGGGTGTTTTCTTATGGATTTTAGTTCAATCTGTCATAAGGAACAGCTCAGGGATTTAGGAGAAAGGACAAGGACTTCAGGTGCACCGCCTTCCAAGGAAATATTTGAAACCAGAAGTGTCTCCAACTGCTTCTATTTATTTGAAATGAGACCACATAGATAAGAACGATCTCTCAGTAACCAACAAAGGGAGCAAGGGAAACTACTGCCAAATCACTGTTAGAAGGAAAGACAGGAGCTGAAAAATGGAAATATTTTAAAAATCCTCATTGTGAATTGCATTTACTTCTTTTATTCAAACAAGACCTTTGAGCACCCTAATAAATAAAGCAAAGCAGAAAGACTAGATTTGACTTTTCCTTTCATATAGACTTAAAAAAATAAGGCAAAAAAGTAACCAGGAATGTATGTTTGTTTAATTTAAAGTGCATTTCCCTAAGGGTGGCATCTGACATCTTGCATTATTGCCGGGGCTAGAAAAAAAACCTGGAAATGCCATGTTCCCTGTCATAAATAGAGAAAACACTTCCTATGCTGATTGTGGTTTGCTGCTGATAGAACAAAATCTGTCGTGACAGAAAAAGATCTGTAAACATTCAGAGATGGAACTAATACAATGGCTTCCTAAAAGTAATCTCAGTAGGCTTCTCACAGATTTGCCTTCATCTTTACAATGAAGGTGACCTCTCCTCAAGAAGAAACCAGCAGTTTCAACTAAAGAAATCTAAAAGAAAGTGTACTGAAATGCATCTAGGAACAATTAAAGCTCAAGGTTTATCCTAGTGAATCCACTGACTTTTATCAGTCAATTTTATCAGTCAATTTTTGCAAAGTCTGTGGAAATTCTGGGGTGGAACAGGACATATTGGTCCTTGTTAAACAACATGAAAACACAGTGTATGTACATGCACAGTGTGCGTGTGTACACATATGTTACACAACATGGCAATGTACATGTAGATATACAAAGCAAAACAGACTGCAAACTGTTGATTGAAAATCTGTTGAATTAAATGGTTCTGGAAACTTCTCCAGTTGTCAGCAGGATATAATCCCCTTCTTCTGAATTCTTTTTGGTACAGAGGGAGTATAACACCCTCAAAATAATACACTGAGTGCTGAAAACTCACTGAGAGCTCCAGGTGGTGTTGATGATGATCTTAACATATAGGGAGTAATTTGTATTCTGATCCTACAAGATAGATGTGGTAGTGTGGCTCCTGACAAGTTAGATCTGCTGTTCAGACAAGCCCTCAAGGAGCAGCAGCAGCCCAATTAGACTTAATGAATCACTTACACTTGATCATTTAAGCCAATATTCTCTTTCCTGGAGGTTTAAGTCCTGCTTCTCCTACTTTGATCTTAGACATGGAATAACCTCTTCTTATATCCAAGTACTTTTGTTTTGGATAAGCTCATTGAAGTGCACAGCTTTATTTATTTCTCTTCCTTGTTGGTTAATAATAGAAACAACCTTTACAAGTCTATGTGATTTTAATATTTATCTTCTTGGGATCAAGGAGTTTCTGACCCACACGTAAAAATTTGCATTCAAATTTAAGGAAAAAAAAGAAATTCAGCAGCCTGGGGAGAAAATTACTTTCATGTGATATGTTAGTAATTTTTCCATATGTTTTTCTATAGAGTATTTTATAAAATGTATAGAGAAATCACAGATATTAATAGTCATCTAGCATTTTATTGTCAAAAGTAATTTTGTATTTCTTCATATATGTTTGTGTACACAGTAGCATACTTTGTTTTAAGGGAAAAACATAGTATGACTTAAATGAGATGTACAAAAAATTGTGTGAAACAAATTTGATTTTCAGGATAACTGCTCTAGGATGCACATTATTTCTTTATTAGAAAAATAATACATATTTTATTATTTCTTCTAGTGTATAGCATAATTTTGTCATCAGGTTAGTGAGAAATGCCAGGTAGAGATAGTTTTAAACCATTATTTTGCAGTTCTGGGCTGTTTATAACAGAATGATCTGTGTATGGGCATGGAGAAGGAAATACCTCACTGAATTTAATCTCTGTTTCTTTAACTGCTTGTGACAGAAGCAGTCACCTAGTTCTGGCTTCTATAGATGGCTGTAGTAAAATAAAACCTTTCATATTTTGTCACTTCACCAAGACCCTCAGCCCTGCAAGCAAGAAAAGCAGCAAAGCCCCACTGCTTGTTTAGAGCTGTCTGGAGAGGGAGTTGCATGATGCAGTCAGAAGGAACATTAATTTCACTGATGTACATTAAAATATCTTATGCCCTTTTAAGGCATCAGAACTTCAAGCTTAAGCAACACCTGGGCTTCATTAACTTAAACTGTCTCATGAAAATACACATGTATACATTGCTTTCAAATATCCAACATGAGCCTGGTGTTTGGCTTGGTTGGGGATTTTTTTCCCCTGTAAGATGAGACAGTTCTGTCTCCTTTTCTAGTGGTTATGGAACTTGCCTTGAAATTATAGCATCTGCAGCCTCCTCCATCTTTTGGAATCAAATCTCAATTTTTTTTGTATCCTACAGAACACCATAATCACCTGGTGGTGGGTTGTAAGACTGCTAAGAATATATCTAAGTTTTATAACTCGGCTTCTCTATTTGGTCCCAGATCCCTATTCCTCAACTGCCCACATTCCTCAAACATTCATTTTCTTCTGAAAAAATCCTTTTTTTTTTCTTTTTCTCTTTTTCTTTTCTTTTTTTCCTTTTACTGCAAACCATCTTGTACTCTCCAAAATAAAAACCAGCTTCCCATCTGTGTAATGTTTGTTATAGTGCCTACTCCCAGCATGTATGAAAGGCAAGACTGTAACTGGTAAAATACCCTCACCCTCTGCTATATTAATTATTTTAGTGCAATTAGAGCAAGGTTGCCACCTTCTAAAAGTGACAAACTCATTCCTGTCCTTAGCTTCATAACTCCTCTGGCCCATATGTAATGCTCTTGCAAGTCCAAAACAGGCTCTGCAATAGTTCCCAAGTGCGTGTAAAAGGTGCAAGATGATGGATTCAGCTCTGAGTGTCTGAAGTGTCCAAGGGCAGTGTGGCACTTTGCAAACCATCATCACAGAGGAACCGCATTCATTGACAAAATATATTTTTGGACTTGCAAGAACACAAGTGGGGGCCAGAGGAGCTCTGAGTTTATGTACAGGATTTTGTTGGTCATTTCTAGAAGAGGCAACCTTGAATGGTATATGTAAACCTTTTGTAACCTCTTGATCTGGGTACAATGGAAGCTGGCTGGATTAACTTATTACATATTAAATATTATTTCCTCCTCACAAAATTGTTTCATTCCAAAAGAGATGGGTGTGAATCAATATGAATTCCTCCTGTATGAGAAAATTAAGTGTTACAGATGTGATCACTGAATCGAACTTTATCCTTGTCTGGTACCATTGGGTGATGGGCAAAAAGGAAAAGAAGTATTCTGTGAATACATATATCAGTAAACTCTTTCAGTCACAGAGGTGGAAAAATTCATAGTTTGGCATAGGACTCAAGCCGAAATGTGTGCTGTTGAAAATGAGGTGTTAGAATGCCCCCAGTAGCATTGTTTGATGTTCAGGGAACTCTGATGCTGAAAAAGTATGAACGGTGGTATTGCCAGAAAGCAGAAGGGGTGAGTCTAGACTTTCAACTTCAGCCTTTAAGGTGGTGTTTAGCAGACTTATGTGTCTAATTCTTTTGTTACTCCATCAAAACTGAGACAATCTTTTTATTGTGTTCCTGAAATAAGGCTAATATTTGTGCTGTAAAAAATCCTGTATGACATTTTCATACCTCCTTGTGTTCCTTATTTCCTCCTTGATTTTTGATAACTCCTGGTCATAGCTTATATGTCAGTTCTGTAGTGCTTCCCAATATACTTTTCTCCTTTTATTTTTCTTTACATCAGATAGCAGGTTTATTACTTATTGTCAGCACAACTAATTGAAACAGGGGTCTTTAGAACACACAGTGCGATGGATTTGATCTCTGACAGTGCATCCCAGAAAAATATTTTTTCTGTATGTGTATCTTGGGATTTTGAGTCATTTTTTTTCTTCCTTATTTATTAACTTAATGAATTATCACCTTGTAGTCAATATGATGTAATAACAGTAAACCAAGCACTGAAGAACAGCAATGGCACACATACTCAGCTATACTTAGCAGCATAATTAAGGCACACTGGAAATCACATACTCTCAGCTGTCTTAAAGACACCTGAATTTAGTTATCACAGCAATTAATACTTTTACCTTCTAATTTCCAGAGAAAGTGTAGCTAGAACTTTCCAAACACTTACTTTGGCCCATAATTTGGAGTGCTGTTAATAATACTCTTAATAGCTTACAGATGCAGACACAAATGAACATCAAAGAACAGACAGTTAAGCTTAAGTAGGGAATGAGGAAGAGTTTTAATTATGGCATTTTGAAGGATATTTTTAAAACACAAAACTCTGGTTTCTCATGTCTCTGAATAGCCTATGGTGATTTCTGTAGATAAACAATAAAAATCCCACAAACCCAAACACATGGAAGCAATAGCTTCTATGATTTGGTGGATCTTGCACAGAAGTGGAAGCATACAGTGGATATTTTTAGATATTAGCTGATTCCAGTAGTGCTTAAAAACTTCACTTTAATATTTCTTTAGTATTTTCTCCTTTTAAGGTTATTAATCTATTGACTTTACAAGTGTTCTGTTAATACTTTGCTCTCGTTGTGTATATTTGCCATGGTCTTTTGCATTTTAGGAGTCACAGCAAGCCTGTAGCATCTGTGTGACTGTTCAACCAAACTAAAATGTCTGACACAAGCTCTGTATATTTTCTGGCAAAACTAAAGGACTGGAGTCCTGAGCATGAGTGTCTTGATAGGATCAGATTTAGGCAAGTGAGTTGCACCTCAGCAGAGGCAAGTGGCAGACCATCACTCACATTCTTTACTTAGTTTCCATCTGAAGTGTCAGAGTTCCTTTTCAGAGAATGACATAGAAATTGCTTGTGCTCCCACTCTTCTTCTCACAAGGTGACAGGCAGAGTTAAGTCTTGCCACAGCTGCTTCTGACCCAGCTGCTTCCAGGAAATCTTTTGAACCCAGTGTCAGCATTAGAAAAAATATGAAAAATGCAGGAAAGCAGCAGTTTGAGACAACCAAATCTGTTTTGTGCAATGACATAGGGAGTACATTACTTTATGATATATTCTTTAAAAATTATTTATTTACCTAAATTAAAAAAATGTACTTTAAAAAGCTTGATTTTACATTCTTGCAGGGAAAACAGAAGAGTTTTCACCTGCATACTGAGATACTGAAAAGGGATTGTTAATACTTGAGTGCTGTTTCCTATCTGAATAAAACTTAACACATGGGCAGAAAAATGACCCCAGTGCTCAGACTCCCTTTATCTCATGAATCCCATGCCAACATAGCTGGCAATGCTTCTGAAGGGAATCACTATCCACGAAAGGAGACTAGACAGCAGACAGCAGTTAATTAACACAGGCTGTGGTAGGACCTTTCTGAAGGAATTCACCATTTTTATTTGTTGAATGTTTGCTATAGCTCTCTGGAAACATTATCTGCAGACATGGATTCCTGATTTTGTTTTCATTTGTAGAAATAGTGTTCTTTTCACTCAACAGAAACCTGCACAATTCTTTTCTCATTGCTTTTTCTTCCTGTACTGGGTTTGCTTGCCATGGTTTTGGTAGTGGGGGGCTGCAGGGATGGCTTCTGTGAGAGGCTGCCAGAAACATCCCCCATGTCCAAGAAAGCCAATGCCATCTGGCTCCATGACAGGCCAGCTGGCTCCAAGACAGACCCACTGCTGGCCAAGGCCAAGCAGTGACAGTGACGGTGGTAGAGCCTCTGAGACAATGAGGTTTTGAGAAAGAATTAAACTGCTGTGCACCTGCAACTGCAGCCAGGGAAAGGAGTAAGACTGTGAGAGGAACAGCTCTGCAAGGTCAGTGGAAGAGGGGGACAGGATGTGCTCCAAGCACCAGAGCGGAGATTCCTTGCAGGCCTGTGGTGCAGACCATGGTGAAGCAGCTGTGCCTCTGTAGCCCATGGAGGAGCACAAAGAGCAGAGATCCATCTGCAATTCATGAAGGATCCCATGAAAGAGCAGGCGGGCATCTGAAAGAGCTGTTATTCCATGGGAAGCCTGTGCTGGAGCAGGCTCCTGGCAGATCCTCTGGCTCTGTGAAGAAGTTAGCTCATGCTGGAGCACGTTTGCTGGTAGGATTTGTGATTCCGTGGAGGACACACTCTGGGGCATCCTGTTCCTGAAGGACTGCACCCTGTGGAAAGGACCCACGCTGGAGCAGTTAATGAAGAGCTGCCATGGGAAAGACATATTGTGGAGAAGTTGTTGGAGGGCTGTTTCCTATGGGAGGGACCCCTATTCTGGAGTAGTAGAATAGTGTGGGGTGTCCTCCCCCTGAGAGGGAAGGAGCAGTAGAGACAATGTGTGATGAACTGATCATAACCCTCATTCCCTGTCCTCCTGTGTGGCTGTGGGGAAAAAGGTAGAGATGAAATCAGGAATAAAGTTGAGCCTGGTAAGAAGGTGGGGAGCGGGAAGGTGTTTTTAATATTCGATTTTATTTATCATTAGCATACTCTGATTTAATTGGTATGAAACTAAATTATTTTCCCCAAATTTTTCTTATCCATGATGTTAAAAGGTAAGTTATCTCTCCCTGAACTGATCTCTATTCATGAGCTCTATTTTCTCCCATCCCATCTAAGGATGAGAGGCTTTGGTGGGCACCTGGTGTGCAGCCAGGTTTAAACACCACACTTGCAGACCAAGTAGGGAAAGCAGCAGAGAAAAAAACATGGGAATTTAGCTGACTGATTGTGTAATTTCTGTGTGGGATTCAGATGAGTGTGATTTTATAAAATGTCATGTTTTCAAAGAACTTCTGTACTTACCTAAAACTATTCTTGCTTGAGAGTTATTCTCCTATTGAATATTAATACAAAGAAAAATATGTTTGATTATTTCTTATACAGACCACATATTTTGGTAGTAGGCTTACAGTTTAAATTATTAAAAAAGAAAGAAGGAAATAGGTCATAAGTGTTTTTCATCATTGCTTTCAGACCATTACTGGACATAAAACATATGGAGGCAAAACTTAAAGCAAAACCAAATTTCATTATCCCAGTAGTCATTACCAGCTTAATATAGGAGGTTATAAAGACCTTGCTATGTCGACCTGTTTGCCCTATTTGTTCTGTGCATAAACCTCTCCTAGACCTCTAACTCCAAAGTCTACATTTTCTTAAAATCTCTTCTATAATTTATGAACAGAGAATAGTGGATTCATTCATAGAAGTGAGTGTCTAGAGAATGAATTTTACATTCTGAACCACAAAATTTTACCAAGTGATCTGGCTCATTGCAATTGTATTACTAGGAGTAAATAAAAATGACAACAGTTCTATTAAGAATTCTCATAGCAGAAGAAGCAATTCTTAGTGTTTGAAGGGAAATTGTCAATAGTCGCACTCACAATGAAAGGCAGGAAAACCCCCCACAGTATTTGGTCATGAATATGTCTGCCCCCTGGTTACTGCCTGCTGCCCCATCAGTGAAAACACTGATTGGATGGGGCTTTGAGCATTCTGATCTAGTGAAATATGCCCCTGACCACAGCAGGGGTTTGGACAAGCTGATCTTTAAAGGTCTCTTCCAACTAAAATCACTCCATGATTCTGTAATTTATTTACAAGAGAGAAAATAATTCCCAAGAACCTGCACATAACTGCATTGCTTAAAGCATTTGAGACAGTAATCCTTGACATGATGACTGTGTTATTATGAGAAATTAATAGAAATTAAATGCTGGAAATAAATTACATTATATTGATCTAACAAGTTTAGGTGGTAATGAGTTAATTTGGGCCAAAGTCTCAGTTAACAGGTATCGTGTCAATTCATCTTGCATTTTGTTTTCAGGAAGGGAGTGGGTGAAAGCTGTCAAAAACACAGAGAAAAAATTAATCAATGATTAGAATAAAGTACATAGAGAAAACTGCATATTTTTTGAGATAAGCACAGAAATACAGCTCCTATAGATCTGGGCAGATGGAGACTCCATTTGGCTGAGTTCACAGTTCTGCACTCAACATGAGCACAGAAGTGCCAGACTTCTGAGAAAGGGCAGAAAGCATTATTAGTTTCTGAAAAAGTAGGCTGAGATCCATAGATACCCTGTTGGCAAAGGTTTTCAGGAAGTCCTAAATCAGTACAGTGTCTCAGAACCTTTTTGTTTTCTTCACATTTTGAAACTCATAATTTCCATTTCACAGAGATATATTGCTGTTGGGATATTTGTTTCAATCCAACCTGGAATCAAACCATGCTTATTTTGAATACCCTAAAGACTGTCCTTTCATCTGTATTGTGTCAAAATATTTGCATTTAATTTCTTGGGTTTAGAATTTGTGAGTTTTATGGGAATTTAAATTTAATTCTATATTATCCATGCAATCAGCTATTTTAGATGCTTTTCTATCTTGCATTCAGCTCTTGCTGTTTAGGAAAGAGTGAATAATTTTACCTTACTTTAGAGATCCAGCCATAACCTTTTAATGCCATAATGGAAGAAGATGGATTTTTTTGTTACAGAGAGGCTTAGATATGCTAGGCTTATTGCCTCACACAAAGTGTGCACATAGACAAATGAAAAATAATTTTGAAGCAATGCATACAAGATGCTAAGTATATATAGTATTTAGTAAGACACTGCAGCTGAACAGAGTCATACTTTCATAGGAAGACATTTTCTAACCAAGCAAGCTAAACTTTCATCAGTTTTTTTGCAACAACTGCCACAAAAATCCATTAACAATGTTTAGAGGCAAAGTTATGGAGTGACACTAATTGCATACAGTAATTAAATTTGTCCATGCATGGTTAATAGCTGTGTACAGTTAATAGAGAAAGGAAGGGGATCTGGAAAATATGTGGGTATACAGTGGAAGCAGTAGAGCAAATGTTTAGTTAACCTTTATGTTTCAAGATTTTTTTGACTCACCCTACTTAGAAAAAAAAATTTATGTCACAGTTAAATGTAGTTTGGCTTGAAGAAGATTTTTTGGAGAAAAGTTACTTGCCTGGAATACTGTTTATAATTTGATAGTGCTGTGAAAGTAAGGCACCACAAATTATAATCTTTAAAAGAGATAATTTAAAAAAAGACCCGAAATGAAAAAAAAGTGAATTATCTTCTTTTACCCAGGGTATTTTCAATGATGACATGATATAAAGAAAAATTTTAAAAAATGCCTTTCCTGACTTGCAGTAGGAATAGACCTTAGGGAGTAATTTTGTGTCGGGGTCGGCTGTTACTCGTCTCTGCCCCAACACGGAAAAAAGTGGTTCTGGGCAGGCCGCGCTTTGAAGAAGGAGTCTGGACTCTTGCTTTTTGGTCTTCAGTTGAGTTTATTGTTCCTTATCTACAAAGTTTTTCTGTCTGTCCAGCCGAGGTCTGATCAGCAAGACAGCCAAGGGCACTCTCTCCCGCCCACGGGGTGGTTGTCTCTTTTATAGTGAAAACTACGTATTAGATATTTACCTTTAATTTCCAATACTTTTCGCCCTTGTTGGCAAGTGCACTTTCTCTATGAATCAATCCACACATGCCAACATCATCCTGAACATGGATGCCAAGGAGAAGAAAGAAGAAGGACAGGGCACGCCCAAATTCCTCCATCTTGGTACTCCTGACCCATGTACAGAATTCCAACCCCCCCTGTACAACATATAAAACCCCCCTGTACAGTGCATTACAATTCAAGTTTTATCAAGTGAATATCATCCCCTCACCATTCAGGCCTGAAATTCTCTCATTTCCTCACATTCAGGTGTCTTTGGCTTCCTGCCAGGGTCTCCGAGCCCCTGCCAGGGCTTTGAGACATCCAGGGCATCCAGAGATGTCCTGGGTCCCGACAATTTTGTAATGGGAGACAATCAAGCGAAGACCGTCAACTTTGTTTCTTTCCTTCCCAAGTCAGGTTTAAAAACATGTTTCCCCAGAGATTCTGTCTGTGCATGGAAGCCACAGAATTTTTGATTGATAAGTACAGACATAGTCTTCCACAACAATATTTTATATTCCTTGCTTTTATATATATTTAACTAGTCATTAAAAAAGTAAAAAATCTGCACTAAGTCTCTTCCTCCCCTTTGTCTCACTTTCCCTTACAGCTGTAAGAAAGCTAAACAAATTTTTGGTTGACTTACATCTGGGATGAAAAACTTCAGTCCAACATATTAATATGATAAAATTACAAAAATTTGAAAATGAGATCAGGTAAGTTAGTAGGAAATATGCTTAACCAACAGTGCTTTGTAGTAACAGTGTTCTGTGCAACATGTGGAAGATATGGTAAATATGTGTTTCTGCATGAGGTAAATATGTGTTTCTACACATGAGGTCAACAACTTGTTTCTGTTAATGAAAAATAAAGGGTTGTAAATAACTCAGGTTTCACTAAGATTAAAGAGCACTTATGGTCTCTACTTGCTTTCTCAAACACACAATAGCAGGTTAATTTGGTTGGAACTTAATTCACAAATTTAGAATGTTGCTGTTAAAGTAGGAAAATTATGAAATTTACAGTGCTATTAACTTAATTTAAATTCTTTTACAAAGGAAATATGTTTATCTATTGTGGTTGTGGGTTTGTAGTGGAATACCATAATAGCACTGCATTTTAAGAAAAATAGTGTTGATTTGTAAATTTCCATTTTAACTGTGTAAGATGATTTTTCACAGCAATATAAAATCTAGCTCAAGTAATAGAACTACATTAAAAGAATGTAGTAAAAGAACCATATGGAGGCAGCAGATCTAAGTCCAAGATTGTTTAGATCTAAAAGCAAGGAAAGCCTGTCATCAATTAAGGTTATAAAACCACAATTACAATTTATAGTGACAAATATCACAGAATCACAGGACAGACTATTTTGGAAGGGAAGATCATCCGATCCAATCTTTCATGAGAATGGGAGCCTAGATGAGATTGTCTAGCAATCTGTGCAATTGCACCTCAAAAAGCTCTTTTGATGGGGACTCTGCCACATCCCATTCCAGTGAATGGTTGTTGGTAGTTAATGTCTTTTTCTGTGCTGAGATGAAACCTATCCTGTTGCTTCTGGTCTTCTCCATGTCACTCTTTGTGAAGAAAGAGCCTCTGTTCTCTCTGTAGCTGTGTTTTAAGTACTGGAATACTGTGATGAGTTCCCCAAAAGCTGTCTCTTCTCCAGGGAGAAAAGATCTAACACCTTCAGTCTTTCCTCACAAGGCAACTCTTCCAGTCCTTTGGTCAAATTCAAGGTCGTCCTGTGCAGCCCCTCTGATTTCTCCACATTGCTCTTGATTATTGGGACCAGAATCGAACACAGAACTCCAGGTGCAGCCTGAGGAGTGCTGAGTAGAGCGGGATGATTGTGACTCTTGCTCTGGTAGTCATGCTCCTGCAGATTCAATACAGGATATGATTTGTTGATACAGAAGTGCACTGCTGATTTGTGTTCAGCTTGTTGTCCACCAGGACCCCAAGAACCACCCCAGCAAGGCTGATCCCCAGCCACACAGATCCCATTCTGTTCTGGGCAGGTTGGTTAGCTTCCCCCAGGTGCAAGACTTTCTACTTGTCTCTTAAACATCATATTGTTCTTGTTAACCCACTGCTCTCAAATTTTCTCCAGATATTGAAGACTAAATGCTACTGCTACAAAATCTTAAACACATCACATAGGATTTATTGGCAAAAAATTCATTTTCAATGAGATAAAACATGCCATATAAAGTAATATAAGAAACTTCCAGCTGCATATATTCTTTATTCTGAATCACTATTCTGTCCCTAAAGTACTTAAATAGAAAAGGTAAATTTGCCCAGCTAGATTATTTAGCTGAATTAGGCAGTTACAAGACATGGGATCAGTAGTTATGATTCTGATGGTTCTCCATTGGTGAAGTACTAGGACTGACTTTGAGCAAATATTTCCCTGTGGTACTTATGAAGCTCCAGCATGAGGAGCCAAGCAGACCTCATGCTCTTTCTGCACGCCTGGCTTCTTCCACGATGCCTACACAGTACTGCCTACTGCTAACCACTTGGCAGGCAGCAGCTCACACATTCTGTGTGGAACATATTTTTGTGTTACTGTTGTTCTTTCTTTCCTCTTTCTTGACCTTACCCATCTGCATGTTTTGCCTATCAGTTTTGTCATTAGCATAGACCCTGATCCTTAAAAGGATGCTTAAGCACGTGGGTAAATTCAATGTGTTATGAATACCTTTTTGAAGGTTCTAGCTTGTGTGATTTCTATTTTAAAATAATCTTTCCTGCTGGTGTTGCTGCTTAGCTTACTTGTTATGACTGCCTTGTGATCTTAGGATTAAGACTGCATTGTGAAAGGCATTTTATGAATACAAGGTAAAATCATGTTCTCATCTTCTGTCAGTATGGATACTGGGTTATTCTTTACATCATGATAAGGTAGTTACTATTAAATAATCTTTCAATAAATTAAATATTTGCTCTTGGATGTTTTTATTTAGTTTCTATGAATTTTATTATAAGATTTTATCCATCTCTTTTTCTGTCCTTTGATTTTTTTTTATTTATTTTTGGAATGACATAATATATTATTTGATTTTTCAGAACAGTTTCTGATGCTGTGATCTTTGAAATCCAAAATATGAATTTAGAACGTTGTCTATATACGTCAGATGCAATATGTGACAATTTTCACCTGCATATTTTAATTTTGTGATATAACAAAGCAGAAGCCATAATTTTACAACCCATTCCTTAGATCTTTGGGTTTCATTACTTTAGGCTTTTCTTAGTTTAACAAATCATCACACAAAGACAGAAATTAAGTGAGCAGAAGCAGTATTACTTGGAAGAAATAAGGACAAGTGACATTTTTTTAAATATAAACATTTATTGTGTGTAGAAATCCACTAGAAATCCACTTACATGCTGCCTGAACTGTAGAGTACGTGCTAGAAAGCAAACCAAATTAAATTTTTGCACAATACCCTATCTCTAGTGTATGTATTTTTTTGTTTTACCACTATTGATGAATAATTTTGATGCCCAGCCACATAGATCCTATTCTGTACTGGGCAGGTTGGTTTTTTTCCATGAAATTTATTCATAATCATATGCATATATATTGGCACTTTTTATTTGCTTTCCAGAAAATTACCTCTGTGCTCATAGTCATGAATATATTAATGGAATTAAGCATTCAGTAAAATTTATCATCTGGAATTCCTTAACTTTCATACTAGATCGATGAAAAATTCAGATATTTTTGAGCAGTCTATACTAACAGGAAATATAATAAAATCAGTGGTAATGCAATTAAGTAGGAAATCTAGGCATTTTGATTTTATTGGAAATATAAGTAATATAAATGTTATTAATATACACGATTTCATTTTATTGAAAATGATTACACAAATCTTATCTTCTCACTAAAATATAATAGTCTGAAAATCAAACTTGTTTTAGATCAAACATGGTGTAATAAATGTATGCCAGAATATATAAACTTTTTAGCTGATGAGCTAACACATCTTTTGCTGAAAAAGTATTACATTTACATTAAGGTTGTCTCAAAACAGTTCCAAAAGACTTTGTTAACAATGAGAAACTGGAAGATCTCCATCAAACAAGAGCATAATCACTTATGAACATGTTCTATTTGAAATTATTGCACCTGCCCATAGACGGCTTTCCCTTGTAAACCACCTGGAAAATGAATCAAACTCCTAAGTACAAACCGAAATCTGACTTTTTTCCTGGGTTTGAGAACATTATTTTGGAATGCAGTATGAAAAAAACAAATTTTGTAGGATGCTGTTATAGTTTCGGGACATAGCCTTTATCCAAAATACCCACATTGAGCCCAAAGCACTGAATTAAAGACCTTCTTTAAGAAATTCAAACCTATAAATATGTTCAATCAAAAGTATGTTACCTCTGCTCATGAAAAAGTATGTTCTGAACAGTTTCAACTAATTTTAGGTTATATGTCTGTAAGATATGCATTTGAGAACTTCTTTTGAGTAAAGTCCATCTAGATTTCTCATATATTATCAGAATAGGTTGACAAGTCATTGAGGTGGTAGTGTTAACACATGTGCATGCTTCTTGCCATTTAAAGGAGGGAGATTGGCGTCTCTTTAATATTTTTTATCTTTCATACATATTATTGTCAAATATGTATTAATAATTATTATTGTGGGATGATTAGGATCTCAGCCAAAATATTTTGTATGTAGGCATGAGCTCTTACTGGAAAGAGAAGTGTCTGAGTAGAGTCTTTAGTCTTGCCTGTCAAACAGAAAGCATAGTGGGCCATTAATTCCATGAGGTTCCCTACAAGGGAGCACTTCAAATAATACTGGATAAAATAGAGGAGTGTAACTGGAGAAGATGTTGAGTGAAATTGAAGTGAAGGAGGATTGGGAGAAACAATCAGCCAGTGCCAGGCAGCCAGACTCTTGGGCAAATTGGGGATTGTGCTTCAGTGGAATGAGTTCCCTCCTGTATTGTAAAGTTTATGATGTCCTGTTGTGCTATACACATCCAAATTGCCCTGCATGTTATTCTGATTTTTATTTGTTATGTACATAAGTTCAAACAGCAGTAAATATTGATTATTTACACTAAAATTTAGTTAGTTTGTAGTACAAGCATCTTCATGGCCAGTGTCCAGACTCAAATTGAATTGGTCTAGAGAACAGGAAGACTGTTATTTCCATACAAATATACATGAATCTACATATGTAGACATAAAACATGGTCACAAAAAATAATTTTAACCCTGGAGTCAGTTATTTTTCCTGGAAAAAATAAAACAAAATAAAACAAACCCCCAACCAAACCACAAATAATTTTGTTTTAACAAGGGTAACCACTCCCCAGTAAAAAATACAAAACAAAAGCACTGTCTGAAGCCCTAAGTATCATCCCTCTGAAACTCTCATGCCTGTTCATTGATTTCTTCTCCTTCTCTCATCTGGGATTTCCAGATAGTTCCTCAAGAACTTTTCTCTGGGGTATTTTGGCATGGGACTGGTATGATTCAGAGTCAAATAAGTTTCTCAGCACAGTTTTGGGGCCAAAGATGATGCTGAGATTTCCACCAGATAGTTTTTCCTCCTGAATCCAACAAAGAAGTTTGATGCCTCTCTGCTTTATATGGAAGCTCTTAAGCTTCTACATCATGTTTTCAAATTATAATTAAATTACATAGGACAATGATTAGTCTGCATTTTTGCAGTTTTTCTGCTTAAAAATGTCATTAAATTAAAAGATAGAAAGAAATTTAAAAATCCAGAGACCTTAAAAAGAAATGACTGAGGCATTAATATCTAAGGTAAACCTTCCCTTTTGGCATATAATTTTCTCTTCTTGTGTCTGAGTGGTCACATGCAAACCTTTCTTTTCCTAACTTTTTTTTTGTAGTTTTAGTACAAAACTTTTCAGCAAAAAGAATGTATTGTTGAGACACAGATTTTAGATGTCTGTTAAAAATTTTTTCATTTTGATGATGGTAGGTAAGGAGTAGAAATGTAGATTTGTAGCATCATTCTAGTTTTCACAGAGGATCATCAAATTTCAGTAATAATCTTAGAAAATTTTTTAATAGGAGTAATCTTATATTTCTGTCAGGACAGATGATGCAGAAGTTGAACAATTTCAAGAGAGAAAAGGCCTAAACTGTACTGATCCACTTCATTGAGAATTCCTGTCAGTCCTTCTTTTCCATAGCATTACAAAATTAGCAAACTAATGGAATTTATTTTATGTGCATTTGTATTTTTAAAAAGACCTTGGTAAAAATCCATGAAAGTTTTTTTTGAAATATTTCAGCTGTCTGGTTTGAATTTTAGAACATTTAAAGACTGAAATGAGTGTTTGAAATACTAAAAATGCCTATAATGTACAGGCAACACGTTCACAGAGAGAAGTCTAATGAGGTGTGGCAGGGTGTCTAAGGGGATAAAGCCTATGTTTCTATCCTAATGGTTTGAAAAAGGATACAAAAATGCCTAATACATGTACATTTAGGAATGTATATATACACATATAAGTAGTTGACAGCAGTACAAATAGATTGAACTTGGAATTACAGAGTGAAAAATGAAAATGAGGGAAAATTAGCTTTAAAAATTTACTCAAGAGAGTTCAACTTCTGCAAAGTAGTAATTTAGAGTGAGTTGTCAGGGATTAATAGAGTGAAGTTGTGCAATAGCACACAGTGAACTGCACTTTGATAGTATGTTTATAGTTTGATATAGTGGCAGAGTTTTGCTCTGGTTAACTCAGTGGAGGCTGATGCCTTAAAATAAGGAATATCAGTAGAGGTTTTTTTATAATTATAGTATGGTCTATTGGCAGACTGCTGTAGATTCTTTGATACAAGTTTAGCACAAATAAAGCAAAGGAGATCATAAAATAGTGATAGAATCAAGTTATAGCTGCACAAATTAATTTTCAAAGGAAAATCATAATGTAAGGAAGTTTAGTTTATAAGGGAAATATTTAAAATTTATTTGGTAGATGAATATATGGAAAAAGAGTTAAGTGGCCTTTTGTTCAGGGTTTAAATGTAAAATAGTGATAATGAATAAAATGTGACAGAAATTAAATACAACTGTCTCCCACAAAAAAGAATTTAATAGTTATGAAGAAATATTTTAGTGCTTATTAAAATGGTGCAGGGTATAATTTTTCAAGGAAACACATTGGGTTGGACAGAGGAGGATTTCCTTCCTGTAACTCTGATGTAGTGGTTTAAAATCAGCATTGAATTAGACTCCAAGTAAGACCACCCTCCTCTAGGGTGACACTTGGTGAGGGTGAGGTCATGGCTTTAGACAACCATCTACTGATAACCACCAATGAGATAAGATACGAGCAGTAACAGCAACAATATCAATAACAAAAGTGTATAAAAGAGTGGGTGAATTACACACAAAAAGGTGCTCAGCACCCCAACAAGTTCCATATGGCTGCCCAGACAAAAACAACACGGCAAATGATTCCACAGCCTGGCAGTGACACTGCCAGGTTTTCCGGACACAAAGGCAAGATGGTGGACATTCCTGCAGGTGACATTCCCCAAGAAATT
This sequence comes from Passer montanus, assembly GCF_014805655.1. NCBI lineage: Eukaryota > Metazoa > Chordata > Aves > Passeriformes > Passeridae > Passer > Passer montanus. Next base: position 8,437,523 of record NW_024367037.1, read on the forward strand.
GAAAACCAACAACAAACACCCAAGCAGCGCACCCTCCAGTCTGCACTGCACTGCTCCAACCTTCCAGTACCACACCCACCAGAAGTCATGCCCACATGGCTCTAGGCTCTGTCCCTTCAAAGCACTTGTGAGAAAAACTAAAATACCTGCCCAAATTTTTATCTGTGAATATTTAAGATAGCAGAAAATCCTTTTAAAACTCACAAAAACTTCTCTGCATGCAAAGTTAATATTATGTAAAAATTAACATCAGGAATACTCTGTACAAATATGTCTCTCACTGGGCTCAAAAGGATTTCTGCATTCTGTCTTATTCATTATAGGTCAGCCCACTGAAAAGTTATGCCTATATTTCAGGGAGTTTGGATCAAATCCTGGAGCAACTTAGCAATTTTTTTTAACTTCTGACCTCTTCAGTCTATGTTTTACTCATTAGTCAGACAGATAGATTACAGTTATTAATATTAATAGAAACCTTTCATCAGTATTATTCATAATGGTCTTTTGTGTGATAAGATCAATATTCTTTTTCCTCTTCTAAGAGGGTAAAATACATTCAAAAAAATCAACGATCCTCTAGGGATCCAGAAATTTGAAATTCTACATAGTGCCCATTTGATGAAAAATGACCAAGAGGTCACTCCTGAACACAATTGTAAATTGTTAAGGATTAGTCCTGGAGGTGTGAAATACGCAATTTTCAAAACAGTATTTTAGACCATTCATTGCAAGTGTGGATGTATATATAGAAACTATAACTGGCATAAATACAGTCACATGAGAGCCCTGGGAACAGTTTCCCATTCTGTATTACAATAATGTCTCAGCATAGTAGTACAGTATTTTTCTGTTTCCATAGTTATGGCGATACTTTAGGGATCACAAAACATATCAAGGAGATAGGCATAACTAGCAGATCTCCTCAGTCTAGTGGCTTTTAAGAGCATCATTCACTGAAATCATTATTGCTATTATGACTTTAACAAAAAGCTTCTTATTTGACGTTGGCCAGTATAGAGCAGAGGAAAAAAAAAAAAAGAGTGGACCTGGTAATCTTGCAACCTCATTTCTCATTCATTTTGATTGGTTATATTTTTGAAAAACGGGCTCTCGTTCTGTTCCTGTTCTTGCCGTCTTCCCCCTTGATCTGATTATGTGATTTAATGGTTCATTTACACAATGGGTGAGTAAAAAGACTGTATGAATTCAGGTTATGGGTACAGTCACTTAAGATGCAGGTATTACTCTTGATTCTTCTAAGGGAATTGGCTAAGTTCTCTTTTACAGGAGCTTAGCAGTGTTAGCATGAGTTACAGGTGTTTGGTTTTGTGAACAAAGGAAGAGTCTTTAATAATTTCTTTAAACCCCTCTAATCATAGTTTTGAATGTGGGCATGAGCCCCCTGTGTTCATCTTTCTAATGCACAGTGCGAAGCTCTAGCTACTTGTTCAGTAGAAAGAATCTTTAATTAGAAAGAACTTCACTAGGATGTTATATCCTAGATGCAAGGGCCCTTTTCAGTATTACTCTTCCATTTGAGATGAAAGCAGGTAGTGTAGCTGCATTACCCCACTGCCCCTCACAGACAAAACACTCGCGCTGCAATGTTCCCTGAAAGGCCAAAGTGTAGGGTGGGTCACCCCTGCTGGGCAAGCTGGGCTCAGTGGGGTGGGGAGCACCATGCAGGCTTTCAACCTAAGGAAAACAAAAGGATGACCTGCAGCACAGGCCAAGAGCAAATTGAAATAAGTCTTAATGAGTGCTTTGTTCTCTTTAACAAATCATAGCAAAGGAAGGGGCTGCTAGGACAAAGAGCTAAAAATAAGACATAATTATTGGTCGTGCTTCTACTGTTTTTACACTGATTTCAGTATTACTTTGGTCTTCACACCAGCTCATTTCTGTGTGCAAAGTAAATTGAAATCAGATTAAGGCTGATGCTGCCTGTTTGTGTTGTGAACTTTTCTCAGGTCACTTTAGTTACTGAAATAAACCATAATTTGTGTCCCTCTAGGGACAGACATATGGCTGAGTTACTGGCTGAAATAAACTGGTACAGCTTTAATTAATTCAAACAGAAACCATGCTCTTATCACTTTTATTTTTTGACTTTGCAATTCACTAACTTGATTAGAAGTACTATGATTTTTATCAGCACTAGTGGTTGATTCTTGTTTTGCTAATGATTCAAAATAACCTGTTCTGATTATCGAGAGATGTTGGGAAGAATAAAAATGCTTAAAAAAACCTCCAAATTTGGATGTAATTTAACTTTTTAGTGTGGGATGCCTTTTTAACTTATTAAATGTTTTGTGGTTTTTTATGGTTATGTAGTTAGGACTTGAACTATCATCAAAATTTAGGGTTATGTATTCATGGCTACTTGTTAAGCATTTGACTATGCTCCAGAATCATTGACTTGCACAGGTTTCGATTAAATTTCTTTCTCCAATTTTGTCAGAAAATTCTACTTCCAGGTCAAGAAGTCTATCTAATATCCAGGCGCTAAGAAATTATCATTATATGTTTGATTTGTTTATATACTTTTCCTTATTATTGTTTTATGTTCTTCAATATTTTCTGCTTGAGAAAATAGAAGCCCACAAATGCTCAGGTATGCATGTCCTGTGTGTATGTGTATGTCTAAGATGTCAATGAGCATGAAGAAAACAGAGAAATTGAATTATTTTTATTTTTTAAAGAAGGATATTTATTGGCCCTTATCACTACATAAAGAATACAAAGTCATACCTTGTAAACATGAGGCAAAGAAAGAAACCAGCACCACTCCTCACAGAGTATTTTTCCAGTATTTTGAAATTCAAGGTTGCAGAAGGTTGATGGAGATGAATTCTGTGACTTGGTTTTTCAGTGTTAGATAAAATAATGACCTGCAATTTAGTTTACGTTTTTTCAAACCAAGGTAAAAATGCTGTGGTTGAAATTGTGAAGGGAAAGTCTGCTGTGCACAGAAAATATATTGTACCTCAAATGGTGTGCTGCTGTTTCTGTGCCAGTATCTGTCTGGACATTGAGGGGACAGTACATGGGAAGTGGATTCTTGATTACTGATTGGTGACAAAGACAGAATATTTGTCTTAAGATCTGGCATGCTGTGGGAAGTGATGACTACTACCAGGGAGGACAGAAAATATAATCCTGGGTAGATTCACAGAGCCTGGAGTTTACTAGTGACTGGTACAGAAAATACTTCATTGTGGAAAATATCCAAACTAGGCAGCTACCAGTCTGTCTTACCAAAGGTTTTCTGAGAGGAAAACTTGTTGGAAAAATTACAGTCTCTGACTGGAATTTCTATCACATCGAAGTGGCTATAAAAGTATTTTCAATAGCTCTGAGGTCTGGGATTATGGTTTATGTGTGAGATGGCTTAGAGAAAGACACCTCTGCTAAGCAGTCATAGGCAGTGGTTGCCAAACATGTAACTTCTAAGACCATTAATTACTTTTAATGGCCATTAAGTAGTGTTGTGTCCTTGGTATATAGTACAAGTTGCAGCTGACTATATATGATATGTTGGCACAAGGACAGTGCCTGCCTGTAGGACAGGACTTGAACTTCAGGTCCCAGTGGAAGCTACAAAAATATAAGTGCATTTTCCTTCAGGAAACCCCATATACTCCATGTAGGAGAAGAGGAAACTGAATTTTTGTCCTTTTGACAACTTAACTTGAGAGAGTATGCCTTCATGAAAGCCACAGAAGGGTGTGCAATATAGAATAGTGCTAACAAGATGGTTTAAAACTATCTAGTTTATGTCTCATAGTGATATGTTTGTGGAGTCCAAGAAACAAGATCAACTACCTCAGTATAAACTAGAGTCTGATGCTGCCATAACTTGCATTTATCTCTTATACTTTTCCATTTGTTTAAAATTGTGTTAATTATTTCTGTATAAATGTTTTAGTAACAGCCTATTTTATTACATTGTTATGATAGGTGGTTTCTGCCTATTTCTTTTCTATCTGAATGTATAGATATATTTTTCACATGAAATAAAGGAAACATGCCTTGCACAAAAAGCTAGCATTTATCTTTCGACTGTATACAGGAAATTTTCAGCTAGCTCATCTGAATTGCTTAATTTCTTCATGAATTGGTACCTTTTCTTCTACATCTCAGAATGTGTCTGTTCAGCAGTCATTGATTATGAAGATGGAATTTTTTTTCCTGTATTCAAAATAATCTTCACGTAGGTTTGTATTTTCAAAGGTCATTACTGAGAGTTTTAAACTTTACGCAGCATTTACATGCCTAAACCCAGTCCTTCTAGATACTCAGCTGCGTATTTAAATATCTGAGCACCTTAGAAAATCTGGTCTATGAACTTCACCTACTAACTACTCTAAGAGAAATTGTAAACCTGGAACAAGAACAGGATTTCAAGCAAGAATTTCAAAATTTCATGTTTTGTATCATGGGTAAATGCACAAATATACACTTGTAATATCACTAGCTGTTATTTTTCATATTACGATCCCTAAATCTTTAAGATTTTGACACTACTTGATTCACAAACTGCAACTAAAACCCAAACATATTATTAAGAGAAAGATAAGGGGAACTAGCCTTAAACTCTAGGCCTCTTAAAGGCCTCATCTTCCCACTGCATTTCTCAGGGCAACTAGAACATAACAGTATGTCTGTGGAAGGATGTGGGAATATTCTGAGAGCACTTTAAAAACCCCATAATTTTTTTGCCATCCCTTTTGCAAGCCATCAAAACAACTGCGATTCACATTTCAGATATTTCTATAGTCTGTCTGATCAGTTTCACTGAAAAAAATCCATATTTGCCTGGTCATTTGTTGGAATTTTAATATAGCTAATCCTACCCTGGCATCTTTTTTAAGCATGTAGAAACTCCTGTTCATTCACTTACCAGATCAAGGCTCATCGTCACATGATGTAGAAGTTTAGTAATTATAAGTTTAATAATTGTTTTCTGTAAATAAGACTCATAAACTCTCCTACCCCTCGAATGTCTTAAATTCTCAAGAACTGAAGAGAGGAAGAGTCTGCATTTCAATTCTGATACTAAATATTCAACTTCTTTTGAGTATTTTTTTACTGACTCCATCCAACACTGCTGCCTTTTGTATTAGGACAAAGAGAGAGGCTCAAGAAGTTTTTTTTGAGCCATGGAGCAAGACTGTTGTAGAAAAGCCATAGTTGTCGCCGACAAATACAATTCCGTTAAAACTGATAAAGCTGAGGCTGATAAAAATAATAAAAAAATAAAAAACCCTTATAATTTGTGTTGAAAAGTTGTTATATAAAGTAGAAAAAATGGGGAATCATTCATGATGGAAAAGCCCTCTCCAATTTCTCAAAAATCTATTGTGGGCTTGTTTTGCTCTTAATAACTTCTCTCTGATTGCTTTGAAAATATAGGAAAACACTTAAAGTAAAAATATTGATTTTTAGTATGGAACATACATTGATTTCACATCCTCACTTTTCTATTCATGGCTATCATTGTGGATATTGCAAAATTCATGAACAGCTGCTTGCCCCTTCCTAAGCAGCCCTTATGGATATTGTGGGCGTTGGGGGTCAACAGCCACCTACCAAAACTCAGCAACTACAAGAGTTGAGCCTGGTCTGTGACAGGCAAGAGTAATTTGATCCCTTCAATTTACCCTGGATATCCTGAAAATAGATCTGGCTCTTTTTAGAGCAGATGAGCTGTAGAGAACATCAGTGGAAATGGAAACCAGCATGAGGCAGGCTTGCATTAAATAGCTTTATAGGAGGCAGATTTGTATTAAATAGCTTTATAGAAGAATGCAGTACATGCTACTGAAGTCAACTAGTGCTGTCATTCTTTATATCTGCTTCAAAATTATCAGTATCAGTATGGGGTTTTTTTGCAGATTGTAAAGAATGAGGATGTCCCATATCTTTTATAGCTCAAGGATACATATTTTAGGTGTAAGAATTAATGTTTCACATAAAATATTGTTACAAAAAAGTGCACTTTAGAATAAAAACTCTGCAACTGACACTGAATTATTATTGTATTCTGTCTAGCAGTGTACATGTCCCAATTTTCTGTAGAATGAGTACTAAATCCATAGAGTGCTTAGTTTACTGATTGCCCACTGCCTACTGAATATTGATTTTTTGTTTTTAAAGTATTGGTACTAGATTGGAAAACCCTATGTGTAGTCTTTCAATACTTGAAATTTCAAATTTTAAAGTGTTCTTTGTCTTGATGGACTCACTTTCAAACCTCCTTTCATTTTTAATGTAATTTAATTGCTAAGTATTAGACATTGTATCTGTCTGACCATGTATCAGCAGCAGCAAATTAGCCACTTAGACATCAGACTATGAATATTTTCCCCTGCAGTTCACTGCATGCACTAGGACGACATTTTCTTTTGTCAGAAGAGTATTAATTATAGAGGCCTGACTGAGACCCAGATAAAAGTTTTTTTTCTTTTAAGTGTTAGCTTTTAAAGACAGCAGTAGGCAATTGCACTTAAATTCAGGGGAAACGAATCTACAAATCTGGGACATGGAGTCTGAGAAAACAAGCTGTATTTATTTTCCCTTTTACCTAGGAGTGAATATGGAATTGTATTTTTAATATTTATTTGCTAGAACAGTTTTGAGGATGACACATTTTTCACTGGCACTGTTTCACTGATAGATCTGGATACAGGGCTCAGCTCCAGATTTCTGTCCGCTCACCCAGAGGAGCTTGGACATATTTCTGGTGTTGTGGTTCCAGCCCCTGGGCAAAGCAATCGTGGATTCAGTGACCCCAGACTTCCCTGGCCCTTTGCCTCCCGTTTGCCTCCTCACAGAATGCACTTCACAGTCGTGGTGCAATGTCTTGGCCCTCAGCACTATCGCAGCTCTGCCCAGTGATCCCTGTCACGCAGACGGGTGTCTGTGCTTCCACTGTGGTGCAGCAAGGTGTAACTTGGGTGCCTCTTTGTGAGTGAAGATTTTCACTATTCTTTTTTTGTGGGAAGTAGCATTTGCAGGAGAATGGATTTGGCACAGCAGAGCTGATGAAGCTTGTGCTTTCCCTGCAGGAAAGAAAGGGATTTTGGAGATGTCACATACTGTTCAAGCAGGACGTGCTGGTACACACTTCACTAAATGACCTCTCCTGTTAGCTATATCAGCCATAATGTGATTTACTAATTTAGCAAGTCTGAGAGAGCAAGAAGAGTGAGATGCAAAAAATACAGAGCAGAGATTACTACATGCAAATCATTGCTGCTTCTCTAAAAGGTCAGTCTGTACTTAACTGTAATCAGCAGCTCCTCTTTGCCACACTATCACTGCCCTGTGGATTGTATTTAACAAAAGAAAACTCAAAAATGAACAAATTTCAGATGGGTAACTCTTGCATATTTAAAAGTACATATATTTGTGTGTATATAGACATATAAAAAAAAAGGTGAATATATAAAAACCTTCTATAAAGAGAGATTGTTACATACAGATATATGGTGTGTAAGAGTGAATATACCAGATTTGTCCATACCTATAAAACCATTAAAATATGAAATATTTATATAATTATTACAATTATTGTTATTCTAGACATGTAATTTTCAAAATGCTTCCCTGAGTTTTCACACTGCTTTCATCTTATTACCTAGTGAGCTGCTGCTTTTGATGTTGGCACACTTCATATTTTTCAATTTGATGTTTGGATTTAAAGGTAAGGTTGCTGCACATGCTAAAACCATTTTCATTGCCCTTTTAGCAATAATATAATTTGTAAAATCATTATTCACTGACCATGTTTTTTGCCAGTAAAGGAAAATCTTTGGTGACCTTACATTGAGAAAGGCCAGGGTTATCTCTTGTTAAGCCATGAACTCCTAATTTGAATTTGTAATATTTTACACAGAGACACTTTGGAAGAGAAATGATCTTTTTGTGCATGCTGTACAGTAACTCTAATGAAGCTAAATTGCACAGGGAAACATATTGGCCTGTGGGAAAGCAGCAGTAATGTTGGGGTTTGCATGACTGAAGCAGAATGCACCCCTGGAGAGGTGCAGGCTGTACTGGCAGCATGCTGAACACAGAGCACTGATGGATGATGGATGGTTGCCCATGGGAGAAAGCAAAGAAGGAAAGATGTACATACACCGGCACAAAGCTGTACCATATGGGAGCACCTGTGAAGGTAGAGTGGAGAGTATATGTTATCCTGCTTCTTCTTCTCATGCCCACTCCAAAATACCTCGCTGATGTGAGAAACCTAAACCACAGTGTCGTGAAATGCCCTCTGTAAGTTCTGTCTTTGGAAAAAGAGAGGTTGACTTAGATGGCATTTGGTTTTCTTAGAGCTGACAATTTGATTTAGATTATTCACTTAAGGCTAAAGTTGTGGATGGAAGCTCAAAGTTTTAGGACATCAAACACTTGCATGATGGGGGGGAGGGTGGAAATAGCAAAGAAAATTAGATACCTGTGTGCTTGCATGAGGAATAAAACCCTAGATGGTTGGTTATTTTTTAAGTTTACTGTTTCTACATTATTCATAACATTAATACTAGGAACAAGCACAGGAAAGGGGGAAAAATGTCAGGTTGCTTCTGTAAGTGTGACTATATTCCCTGGTTATTTTGACTGAATGAGAATGGCTAAACAAATTTGGGATTTTCTGTAACTTTAATGGAAATTCTTTACGTATATTGAAAAATAGATAACTCCTTCCATGAGAACCAAAAGGTAAGTTTCTTCACTCTCTTCATTATTTGTCTTCAATTCTCAAGAAATCCACTTTGAATGTGTCAGCCTAATTACTTCTGTACATTCTAAAATTGAATGCATAGATCCCCTTGGTAGATTTATGTTAGTTAAATGTCTCAATCTTTTAATAAAAAGGCTGAATAAGGGTTTTTTATTTTGAATTATGGTATTGCATCGGATGATGCAGAATAAAATTTTACCATTTATTTTAAAAGACTGCCAAATATTGTTTGCTAGATATTTTTATTCCACTCCATTAAAAGAAGTTTTTAGAGTAAAAGGAGGGTCTGTGATTGATCCTAATCTACCTATTCATTGTAGTCCTGGCAAGTGGAAAAGCTTCCTTAATAATTTTCTTGGAATGGGCTAAACTGGAGAGATGTACCTCAGATGTTGATACAGCATTACATCACAGGGCTTCATGTACTGGTCTGCTGAGCTGTCTAGGAGAACCAAGAAAGAAGCATAATGATTTATGCATTCTCTTATTCACGTGTCAGCGCTGAAAGAGACAATTCGCACCTGTTGAAATCATTCCTAACTACCGAAGTCACAACCTATCTCCAGGAATATGTGCAAAATTTCATAACTCTTTAAAAATCAGGGCCCAGCCATTATCCTTCTATTTTTAATTGAGGAATTATGGTAAAATCTGTAGTATTCCCTGGACTGCAGATTTTAAAAATTACTTGCTTGCATGTGAAGACCTCATGTACTGCCTCCAGCAGACACCTCTCCTGATCATCAAGCCACACTGAGGAGAGAAATTAGTCTAGGGGCCTTTTTTCGGATAATAAAATGTTGTAATTAAATTATTTAATAAGTTGGAAAAAAAGCTGACAGCTGGTATTTTCCTCTCAAGGATTGCTTTAAAATTCTCCTTGCATAACCATGGGGTCCTACATGTCTAAAAAGGTGATATGCAATTTGCTGTAGTACAATTTGCAGAACTTTATGTACACTTATTTCCCTCAAAAATGCGATAATTCCTTATTCTGTCCCTCAAATATCTATTACAATAATATTTAGGAAAAGCATTGAAACCAGGAGAAGGGAGTTTTCTTTCATAGATCCTGAGCCTTTGTGGAACATGAATCAACTAAAATTATTGTTATGGATACTCGGCACTAGAAATTTCCATCAGTATTCTAAAGGATATTTCTCTACACTGAAGTGTGTTCTTTTGTTTCTGAAAGAATGTTTGAATAAGAAAGTCATAGAATTATCTAGGTTAGAAGAGATTTTCAAGATCACCCAGTCCAACTATCCACCCAGCACTGCCACTGAAACCCCTAAATCACTAAAGCATCACCCAGTACCAGATCCAGATGCCTCTTGAACACTTCCAGGGATGGCAACTCCACCACCTCTGTGGGCAACCTATTCCAATGTCTGAGCACCCTAATAGAATTTATTTTTTCTAATATCTAACATGAATATTCCATCTCAACTAAGGTTATTTCCTCTGGTCCTCTCACTTCAGGAATGGTAGAAGACATGTCCCCCACCTACTAGAATATCCTTTCAGATGGTTGTAAAGAGCAATGAGATTCCCCTTGAGCTTCCTCTTCTCTAGACTAAACAAACCCAGCTCCTGTGAGAGACTGGACTATTAATGATTAATTACTCAAAACATTTGTCCAATTGAGGATGCGCCAGGGTGCTTTGCTGAGACTTGGTTTGTGTCCATTGATGGAGGAGGCAAGTTTTTGGCTGTGTAATGGCTAGCCTGCATTAGGCAGAGAGGTGAACTGTCACCACCTGGAGGCTAAAAACCAGAGTTTGAGGCCAGTAAGAGGCAAATCCTGCAGTGTGGGATTTTAAGAGGGCTAACTGCTTTCCATTAGACAGCTCTGTGAGTTGTACAACTGCCCCACGCTGCTTCCCCCAGGGAAGGTCTGATGGGGCATAACTGGCTCAACTGCACTGATGTAAGAGGCAACCAAGGAGGTATCATAAACCATCAGAGATGCCCAGATCCATTCCTGAAGCCTTTCACCAAAGAACTGCACATGATTCATAAGTTTCTGTTGCAAGAGACCATGTAAAACTTGCTCGCACACAGGAGAGTCACTAGGGTGTTCCCATCTAGCCTGAGTGTATTTTAACCCATGACTTTGTGTTTTGAGAGTTCCTTCCTCCTGACAGGTCAAGACCATCATTTCCCTAATGGACAACTAAATTGCAACAATCAGGTCTTGTTGTGAGATTCATGGGTGGTGATTTTGTATGTTTCTATTCTTATATTTTCTTTCTATTTTCTTTCTCTTTCTATCTTTTATTTATACATTTTTTCAAGATATATTTTATGCTTTCATATTGCTATGTTACCATAGATAATAAACAAAATGGACACATATCTGCCCTTCATTGCAACTAGATTGTTCTAAAATAAAACCTGCATCTATCTATATTTACAAACAGTGATCGTCCATTGTTTCACTCTAATTTGCCCCACAGGATCTATTAACAAGAACCTCGCTTACCCTTGCCTTCGTGGGGGTGAGCCATAACAGTTCCCTCCTCATTCCTCATAAGACATGGGTTCTAGATCCTTCTAGACCCTAAAACCTTGTGGCCTTTCTCTGGATGCACTCTGGCACCTCAATGTCCTTTATAAACTGAGGGGGCCAAAAGCAAATGAAGCGCTTGAGGCATGACCTCACCATTGCCCAGTGCAGGGGGATGATCCATTTCCTGGTCCTTCTGGCCACACTATTCTTGATACATACATTATTTTTTTATTCCAAAATATAGGGGAAATATTTAAAGAAATTAGTCTTGATTCCCTAGTGTTTTTTTCACCCTTATTCTAGATGTATAATGTACACTTTCAGGAGTCTGTGAAATTTCTAAATAGAAGGAATATTTCTGAAATTTTTGAGGGATAAGACATAAACCATCACTCCTTGTAGTGTCTCCACTTAAGCTTCCCTGACAGTTTCAGTGAATTGTTGATATTTTTCTAGCTTATCAGAAGAAAAGAATCATAATTTTAGGCCAGTGCCCTCACGCCCTTTCCACTCAGTTCATGCCTCTGTGTGAGAAAAGAGTGATACAAATTCTTTTCCAGCAAACCCTCTTCTTACCACTTATGTTTTGGCAACATCTGACTTGCCTACCTTTTCCTACAGTGCTGCAGAGAAATGAGAATGGTGCAGTAGTGCACATCCTGCAGGTTAATGTTTGGTCAGTTTTCAAGGACTTGTGAATAAATTTTTGGGGACTCCAGGGAAAATTATTTCTGAATGATCAGCTAATTCCCACCAACTGTGATACTCAGTGGACACCTATATCCTGACAATGCCCAAATAATGTATGTCTGGGTAGACAGGAAGAAAATGCTTCACAACATGGAGAACTCACTGCAGCTTCATGGCATATGTCCAGGTAATCACATTAGATGTGTTTCTAAAGTGTTATTATAGCACACCAAACTGTTGTCTGAATTTTAAACATATATAAAAAACACAGGCTCAGTTGCCACCATACACAGATAGAGCTGTCCTTCCAAAGCCAGCTGCAACAATGAAAATTATAGCTCAGCTATTCAATGAACACAGTAGTAGGCAAATGTTGGTGTGAAATATATTCAAAGTAATTTCAATTAAGAATAATTAAATTGTATTTGGTTTAAAGATAGGATGCCAGGAGTGAGGAATAAGATGCACAGCAGCTCTATAGGTGATAAATGAAGATCTGGCCTGCTGCTAACCTGGGTTTTCCAGATTTCTTCTAGGCGATGATAGTATGAGTGGAAACGCAGAAGCAAGCAGAACAGCAGTGTGTGAGAAGATATAATGTGCAGAGGGAAGGAAGAAGTAACAGACACGTTCAGCCTGGTATAAACCAAATGAACTCAACCTTTTCTCAGCAGTTATCTTCCTACTAGCCTAGGAGGAGGAGAAGAGAAACAGTTGTCAGCTGGGATGAAGCTGTCACAGAAGAGAACAGCACTACTGCCGTTCTCAATTTTTGACAGTGAGTGTATTCATCAGCACAGAGATCAGAGCTTCAAATATAACTCAGACAGCTGGATATTGCTGCAATGCTTATCTTGGCAGAGGCCTTGTAACTCCAGATTTTTTTTTCAGGAAGGTGTTTGTTTTAAACCTGAAGAATTAGTTTAGCAAATACAGAAACACTTAAGTTTCAGTGCTACTCTCAGTAGCAACTCTCTGTGTGCTTGCTGACCTAGAGTCCTTACAGATAGCTAGGCAATTTATGTTCTAATAATAAAATAGAAAAACAAACAAATAACAAACACCACACTTTGCTTTTAGTAGTCTTCCTTAAATGCATAGAAATATGGGAGGATTTTTTAAACAGCAAACCAGAAATAATAGTAACAAAAATACAATATACATGCTTAATAATGCCACATATTTCTTACTGTTAAATTACTCTAACATTATATGGTATGATCAATATACTGTTAGAATTTCTGTTTCATTGTAATAATTTTGTTTCAAATTAGTTAATTTTACTTAGCTGCTTCATTCTGTGGTAGAGTCAAACTTTTTTAGCACTTCAGAGTGCTGTTCCCAACCAGATTTCTGCCATGCTGGGGCAAATGATGAGACCAGAGCTTTACATATTAGCAGAACATCCATTCATTTGCTATACTCCTGATTTGTCATTATCATTCAATCACATAAACTTGATTGAAGCAGATGAGTCAGGGAGGAGGTGAACCAATAGAAACTGTGACAAACTTGTCTGAATGCATATTGTTCTTTGATCACACAGCTGCAGAGAATTGTACTTTTTAGGAAATATGGTCTGCTAATAAGTCTGAAACAATGTACATAGAAATAAAAAAATACAGATAATTCTGAATTAAAATTTTACTGATAGTAGATGGTGGATGATAAAACATGCCTTGTTTCTGTTATGGAAGCATTAATTCTTGTTGCTCATCTCATTTCATAGTTTTGTTCCTCCAAAAGTTGTGGCAAATACTAAACCTAAACCCAAACTTAAAATTTGTTTATGTGAGAAGAGGAAATCTTGAAGTGTGCAAGATCTTTATACTCCATGTTTAATGACTTTTTAAATGCAGTTTTAAATACGAGATTGGCAGGTTTTGAATAGCTGAGATACCAACAATTCATAGCATAAACCTTGGTGAAAGAACTCATGGTTTTTCAAGGCTACTGTATATGAGGTTTTTCAGTAATTATGAAAATTAATAGGATCATAATCATCTGTTGAGCTTTTTTTCCAGACGAAAAATATGGGTTAGGCATTTCTTTGGCAGATTTGGTTTTTTGTGTGTTATTTGGGGCAGCTTGCTGAAGTCATGCTCCACAATGCTTTGATTTTTATTTTAGACATTCCCACAGAATGATTTTCAAGGATTTTTGCAGTTGGTCACTGTGAACAAAGAACTTGCAAACAAAATGGCATAGTAAGAGTATAAAGCAAATTTTTGAAGGGGGCTGTCAGTGTCCAATTGTTGGCACTGATTTGCAGATAGGGAATGACAAAGGACTATTCTGAAAATCTGGCTACGATATCAGTCTGAAACCAAGTGAAGCTGCCTTAAGGAAATCAAAATCTTCTTTATGATTTAAATAAGAATTCAACAATTCTCTATTTTAAAAACAAAATTATCACAAATAACACCTTCATAATCTCAATTTTTCCTGGAGCAGTATTTTCTTGTTTTGTCATCACAATACCTCTTTTTTCTTTTTTTTTTTTTAATGGATTTTATAGTTCAACCAGAATATTAGATAGATAAATAATGAATCAGTTACTTGAGGTTATATGTATTGTTTACCCAATTGACCAAATTGTTCCTGCTAAACTGTCCTTCTTCATTTTAGCTGCTATTAATACCCACAGCATGACTTGAGGATTAATTGTCTATTTAGTGCTGTTGTTCAGAGGAACAGTTGAAAACTTATGCTAATAAATTACTTGATTAGTGTCATTTGACACAATGTGAATAATTTGTCAGTGGCAAGTGTTATTCCTCTTGGGAGTGTGAAGGTTAAGCAGAGACAAAATAGAGAAGCAAATTTGTGAACATCAGCATCATTATTCCTGGAAAAGAACATTAACATCTTTCTCTCCTTCTTCTGTCATGGAGATTCTTTGCTTTTTGATAACCTTTCCTTATGACCAAAATTCTTTTATTTTTTTGCCTCCTAAAGGACTAAAAATACTGTTCAGAGTCTGAGAAAAGAAATACAAAAAGATTTTCATACTTTGGATTATAACAACTGTCCTTAAAAGAAATACACTATTGTACAAATATTTAAAATAAAAATGTGGATTTTTTTAATATAAAATAAAGTTCCAAAATAAAATATTTGAATTTTTTTCTTTTTTTTTTTTTTCTTAATTCTAAATGGAATCTTGTTATTTCCAACAGTTGGCCTAATATAATCAGTAGGATATGAATTTTTTCCATCTTGATAGGCATTTGAATGGTAGATTTTACAGAGTGTCTGTCCTTTTGAAGCAGTGGGACATACCAGAGTGAAAGTGGTCTCATGAATTAAGGCTGAATATACAAAACAATATTGTTTATATTCTATAACTCTGCCAGATCTAAATAAAAATTCTATTTTTATTTGTTCCAACAAGAAAATTTTGTGTAGCTACTGTTGTAGGTATTACACAAATGCAGGACAAAAAAAGTGCCTGGTATTCTTTGCTTGAGGTTTATCACATGATATACAAGGAATAATTTGTGGTCATAAATAAAAAGCAAAGTAAATTAAAGGGTAGTGGATATGACAGGTAGTCATTGCTGCATATTTTCAGCTTTATTACTGCTCCTTAGGAAGGTTTCATGTATTGTAAGGTTTGCAGAAAGATATTGTGGTGCTGATTTTCCAAATGCTGAGTGTCAGCGTAAGGGAGAGAAGTGACCAAAACCAAACACACAGGAAAAAAAAAAGGCAGTGAAAACCATCATCATGAAGCAGTCAGAAGTGAAACTGATCATTCTTATTTACTATAGGAAGAATTTAAAATGCAAGTGGAAGTGAAGAACAATTGTAGAAGTTTGCTAGTACTGCAAAAGGAAAAAAGTGATAAAAGCATTCAGAGATATAAATCATGTGGTTAAAAAGACAAATCTGTTGTTTGAACTGTCATACAAAATTCTGAATGGTTAGCAACAGAACACCTATCTTGTTCAGAGAAAAGATTTTTGCAATAAATGGAATGCAAAATGAGTGCGAATTTTAGTTGAATGAAAATACCTCTTAGACATCTTTTACTGACTGATTCTGAAAATATAACTTACAGTGTTGCTAAGTTTCTTTACTCTTTTCCCAGATGTTTATACAGTTCTACTCGGCTCCATTTGAGAATAAGCAGGTGTCATAAATCACTGCAAAGCATCCTCAGACTTCTGCTTTTTATAGAAAACAAAATATAATTAAACAGAAGTTTCACCTTGGATTGAAGCTTAAAGAAGCCAAATGTTGCCTTATTAACCAAAGTTCATTTTATAAAATAAGTTTCTACCAACAGACTGGACAGTAATTAGGAATAATCTTGAATGACACTGTCTTTCTTTTGGAATAAAAAGGAGCTCTCCAGTTCTATTGCATGCATTTTATTTATGTGTTGTAGACTTTCATATGCCTTAGAGAGGTAATAACTTTTAAATGAAATAATAAATAAGAAAATATAATGCAACTTATTAGATAGTTCAGGAGCCAGGAGAAGACCTGACATCAATCTTTAAACCAGTTTGTTAAAAGGAGGCTCATGGAAAGCAGGGAAGCAAGTTACCAGAGAGAGTTACCAGTCTGGGTCTTCATGGGGCTGGAAACAGTTGAACTTAAAGCAGCAAACAAGCAGAGTTGTGAATCATGCAAGAGGGGAATTTGATCAAGACATCATGAGTAGACATGCAGAGCATGTAGGAAAATGATTTCTCAACCTGACAACAAACGTCCTGTCATCCTAAAGCTGAAAGTCTGCATAATTCTTATGTTGTATTCCAGTTCTAGGGAGAATAACGATGGGGGTAGTAGAAAGAAGATCAGAGATTATAAGGGTTATATTTTCTTTCGTTTAGACCTCATTGTTCCAGACAAGTGAATTCTTGACATGTTTGGTGGACCAAAACAGCTAGCAACCCAAACACAAAGAAACCTGGCAGTGTCCACATGGGATGATATATTCTGCACACATTCACTGACAATCTAGCTGTATTACAAAGAATAGAAGAGTTTAAATAATAGATTGCTTAAGGAGAAAGAATGACTAAGATGGTGAGATCTATTTCCAGTGGGAAGAGATTTGTTTTGCAAATGTCCTGAGAGATCAAGAACATAGTATTAAGACATTTAGAAAAAAAATGAAGAGGAGCTACTCTTAAAATTTAGTTCCAAAGTTCCAAAAACCAGAGAATCTGGATGTGATTTTTTTCTTTTCCCAGACTTATGACTAATGACTTATTGCTAGTCATCCACCCTTGTCAGCTGGTAAGCAATATAATCAAGCAGTAAGCAATATAATTTCTAATACTATTAGAAATTAACATTATTATTACTATTACTATTTTAACATCACTGTGGTGGTCATTTGCACCATCTATCACACAAATATTATTGGATGGAGAAAGCATTTCCTGAGAGCAATATTGAAAAGGCTTTAAGTCAGGTGAACAGTCCTGTGGCAAATATCAATCAAAGACTGCCACAGACCAAACAGAGGAAGGAAACAGAGGAATTGAACAGAATACTTCTGCTGTGTCCTGGAAGATACTCTACTTCAGCCCTATTCCTGCCATTCCTATTGAATCAAAAAGATGAAATCTACACTAAGGCTGTAACAGAATGGTGCATTTTTAAGACAGAAATAATGCAGAGCATGTGCATTCTTACATGGTATCGTGGTGCAGAGGAAGAGTAAGCACTGCATGTTATGTTCTTTGGACACCCCCACATCGTTGGATACCTGTAACTGCTGCTAAACCTGAGCCCATTCACTGTATTCACACCTTTCAAGCGTCGGTGTGAATACACTGTGTTTTTTCACTGCATTTCCCTGCACTGAGAAGCTACTCAACATACCTTTAAAAAAGCAGGCAGGCTAACCATGCTAATGCAGAGCTCAGCTGGAGGGAATTATCAGGCCTTCTCAGCAAAGGTAAATTAGAGCACATTCCTGCAGCTGCAAGACCTGTGTGCAGCTGCTCCTTGGCTGCTCCTGCTACCTGAATTAGATTATTTAAACTGTCTCAATTTACCAGGATGCTACAGTGCCATCTGAAGTATGGATATAGCCTACCTCTAGAGCAATAAGCATATCTTAAATTCAGTGCAATAACCATGAAATCTCTAAAGCTCTCCAACTGGAATAATTGTCCTGTCTTTGAAATTTCTTCTTTAATTTCAAACCTATAGCAAGGCAGTGTTCAGTAAAATCAACATTAGGAGATAGTTCCCTAAAGCCACTGGTTTATTTAAAAGGCAGGATAAAAAGTAGTTGTCTGTGTTATCACCACATATTAAGTATTTGTGTCTCTGGTTAAGTGGCAGCCAATGGAAAAATAGTCACTTCTAAAGGTTTTCCTCCCTGCTGTTCTAGCTTATTTTAATTAAACATGTTTGATTTTTAGATTTGGGAGATTATCTCTGGTATTATGCCCCTACTTGCAAGGTAATTAAGAGACAAAAAGTTTTTTAATATTTTTTTTAAAGTGGTAAGTTAACTGTAATATTCCAGTGTAAATATTGTTACTTAAATTCCATAAATACCTCTACTGAAACACAATATTTTCCATAAGGCCTAAATGGCTTTCTGTTCTGTCAACACAAAATCAGATGGAGTTAGAACAAGATATTCTTCCTGTACAGGTTAGACTGTTCTTGCAATACAAAGAAACTCTGAAGAAATAAACACTGCTAAATGTCATCACATGTTACTGTCACATGGAATTCAATTTCAGAAGACTGCTTATTTGCCAGTATAATTAGATTGCATTTCCTACAGTAGAAAGATGCTTAGCCTTAAGGAGCTAGGGATGCAATTTCTCTGAATGACTGCCTTATGGTTAGAAATTGCCTCAGGAGAAAAAGCAACAACTGCATTTTTGTGCTCAGTGGTGCACAAAGAATATAGATATCCATCCCATGACTATTTTATAGACTTTTTGAAGAAAGCTTGTTCTTGATCTTTTATGGCCATTATAAGTATTTTGTCAATATGAAAGTTGGCAGATAAACATGGATTGCATTATCAACATTAGTGAATATAGTGTCTATTAATAACTTCCAGCTAATATAATTTTATATGAGTTTACAACCACTTTATTTTGTGTGCAATTAGTGAGCAAGCATGTGCTTCTGTCTGTGAGAGTGTGCTGGTATGCATTACTTAAATTCTCCCAAAAAGTATATTGGTGTGTTCTACAAAGAATACACAATGAGCAAACTATCAAGGCTTAATAGTCTGACTGGTTAAAATGATGTACAACAGTAGGGGCCCTGAATTTTTCATAAAAGACTTTTAATTTTGTCAATTTTCATTTCTGGAACACAAAATTTTCTAGGACATCTTTTAATACTCAAATAATTTGAATACTCAGCATTAACAAATATTTGGCTCAGTTAGTATAAAAGAATTCACTACTAATTCAAGGTAACCAAATTTCTACTAAAAAAAAAGTGTTAGTGAGTGTAAACACCTTTGCTGAGAGGACAATTATTCTGCTGTATAGACTTGTCTGTGGAATTCCTTGAGGTTTAGACTTAGGGGCAGTCTCTTTCTACTAATGACACCGGTGCAAATAGCAGGATCATGCTAATGAAACACAGATGACGCAAAGTTGAGACACAAAATCAGCACAGAAGAGGATTGGAATATTTTACAAGGAGATGAGGGCAGAGAGCTGTGAGCAGACCACGGGTGGCAGAGCTGCAGGCCCACTAGGACAGTCCTTATGAATATGAAAAGCATCTGAGCCCTGTGAAGAGAAGAGAGAAGCATCCTTCTAAAGGAATGGGGGAACAAAATACACAAAAACCTCCCACCATTTGTCAGGTTTTTAGTGGAGCTTGCTTGCTTTATGAAAACAACTGTCTAATATTGATGCTTATGATGGCAGGACACCATTACTGTGTTGTCATGTTTAATAAGTGTTTCTTTCAGTAAAAAAAACCTTGAAGATGCACACAGAAAAGAATAAATATAAAAAAATAAAACTATTAAAAACTGCTCTCAGAAAATTTCATGACATAACAGTCTGTCTAAGATCTGGTCAGTTTTTGGCTCTGAAGACAGTTTTAATTTCTGATTAAATTATACTGTTATACCAATACCAATATTTGGAACCAAAATGCAGATGCGTATTACCCAGTGGAATAGGTTTAGAGTGCAGAAAAATACTCCTTTATCAACTCGTCACAGTACTGCTTGGACATGGATTAAGTTTATTCAATAAATCAATAAAATCCAGTATTCTTGTGGTATTGAGGCTTCTAGTACAATAGGAAATGCTTTTCCTTAGGTAGAGGTCATGATTCAAAGCTAGTTTAGAGACATCTGTTTTGGGGTTGGAAGAGAGAAGAAACATGTTTTAACATGCCTGTATTTAGACTGATGGTAAAAAACACAAAATGGGTAGAATTAAAAAATTATTGTCTTTTAAAAGAACAGTTTTAAATTAAACCATTACCATAAGAAAATACTCCCACATTAAAAAAAACAATCCTCTAAAAAATGAGAGCTTTGTGGATTGCTCTTTGTATCTTATTCAAGGTAAAAGTTGTAAATGTTGCTTCAGTTCTTGAAATACCTGCTTCACTTCTCTCCTGTGATTTGTCTGTCACTTGGCACGAGTCATGAATATTTCTGATAACCTCTCCACTTCTAATCAATGAGCAATGAATGGATAAAGAATAAAGAGTCGGCAAACGACAGAGGATCTTAAGAGTGACAGTTTGAGAAACCCAAAGAAAATTCTAGTGACTGCAGTAACAATACAATTTATTATTATTGTTATTATTGTTACTTGCACATCCTTTGCTGCATTTATTACTTCAGTTATACCACCAATAAAATATTTAAAGCATAACACTGAAGTACAGATGTATGTCTTTGAGGTTGTTTTTTAAATCTAAGCAGTTACGAGCAAAATTCCAAAAATTTGAGAATTTCTTGGAAATGCATTTGAAAATTGAAATCAGACTAAAAATGTCTAAACATGAAAGAAGCTGTCATAAAGAAGCTGTCATATTTTTTGAGAGTGAGACAATAAATAAACAATTTAAGGTAAGCACTAGACTTAGTGCTGTAAAAAAAGTGAGTGTTATACTAATTTACAACTTCGCTAAGATGATTTTATTCTTAAATATTTTTATTATTTTATGTGACTTGATGAAACAGATTTTAAGTTGGTGTAAGTTCAAAATGTCCCTCATTGGTAGCTGAAACCTCACGTTTTAGGCTTATAGGCAACCATAAGGTTACCATTACTTTAGGTGCAGATGATATTTTATATAATGAATACTTTGCATCTTTGTAGATCTATGTTTCAAATATTTCAAAAGTGATTTAGCTGAAGTGATATTTCAGATATATATCTGAACATAACATTTTCACAACTAATTCTGAACCAATTCCAAACATTTTCTTCAAGACAGCAGGCAAAACTCTATTTTTAAAAATATTTTTATGTATTTTACTCACAGTAACCATATATATCACTTTCACAGATAGCTCCAATACATAGGTGCATATGTACACAAAATAACTGGTCTCACTTTTTTTTAAAAGCATTTCTCCCTGACTACTGGATTTTACATTGTTATCCAGTACTGCCTTGATCTTTGAAAAAATCGTTCAAACCATTTTAAATTTTAATTACACTGTTTTTTAATGTCTGAATTGACTATTTTTTAAAAAAAAAGTAAATTCATTATTTTAACCATGAAATATGCACATTTCTTAGCTTAATGAGATATATTTATATACTAACACTGATGGTAGTGCAAAAACCTTTAATAAACAAAGTGCCTGAGTGAAAAGCCCTGCTCCCTTACATAGATATCTTAAAAATTATATATCCACTTAGTGCCAAGAGATTAAGATAATTGCTTCATACAATGTGAGCTTTTATAAAAGGCTTTTCTTCCCACTGTGACATGAAGCTTTGATGAGGGTTTCCACAGAGATATGAAGATTTTTCTTGTGAAAGGAGTTGCTCAGACTTCAAACATTTTTTATATTAATGGAAAGAAAAATAATCACAGAAATGATAAGCTTGCTCCAAAGGAAAAATTCAAGACTGGAATATGTACATCAGACAAAAATCAGGAGAAACCAAATGTTCTCCTCGTCAGACAACATAAGTATCTCTGTTATGAGTCTGTCTTCAGCAGAAATACATTTTTTAGCAGAGCTTACTGTAGATTTCACAGTATTACAGATTTTTCTCCAGGTAACAGATAAGATATTTTCCAAGCTCTGTATGGAAATCTCAAAAGTTTTTTGAGTCTTGAGTAGGCTAGCTTCTGCTTACTGAAGCTGGCTTTACTTGGTAACTAAAGTAAGTTCTGCCAGTTGTGGGAAATGTTATACAATTGTCTGGACAAAACTAAGCTGAGAGGTTTAAACTCTGTCCAGCTCCCTTGGAAGCAAAAGGTAGAAGGGACAGAAGTCAAAGCTCGAATTGAGCTCTGTCTCATGTTCCTCACTGCTAGAAGTGTAAGGGCTGGTTCATGCCATGGCCCTTTTTCCTCTGAACTCCTGCTCCTTCTGTGAAGAAAAGCTAGGAATCATCATTGCTAAAGGCCAACTAAGAAAACTGCTTCCTAACATTCAAAAAACTTATTAATTACTGAAATACCTGGCCATTCTTCTCTATCAGGGAGCAGTGAGGATCAGATGCTGAGTGATGGGAAGCCAGGACTTGACAGTGACCCAACAGAGGTTCTGCCCTTTAGATAAACTTCCTACAGAAACCTGTTCAAGCCATGCATCTGTGTGTCCCTGAAGAGAAAAACATATCATGATTGTAAAGTGAAATAAAACCAATGTTTCTTCAGAAAGGGATTTTTGTTTGACCTGAAAATTCCAATATTTCAAAGCAAACAAGCAGGCAAACAAACTAACACAAAACCTCCAAGCAAACATAAACCTGGAAATATGGTTGATACCATTTTTAATTATTAAAGTCAAAGAAATGCTTCAAGAAAGAAAGAAACAAACAAAATTGCACATTTTTATTTTCCCGTTGATAATTTTTTGCTGTTTCTAACAACATGGCTTTTTTAGCATGTTTTGGTTCTGACAAAGCTCCTTTTGTAATCAACGCCTGCTTTATTGAAAATGTTTCTGTATGCCTTACTGGAAGATTTTGATTTGCAAGGAAGCTTATGTGAAGAACCACGTTCTCTGGCTGAGTTCGTGAACATTATATATTAGGAAAAAAATAATAAAAAATGTTATAGGATTTAAACACTATGAAAAAAGGAAGCAAAGGGAAAAGATGGAATGTGATCCAGGATGGATATGAGATATGAGAAAGAAAAAAATTATGTGAGAACTAGATTTATTAGTACAGCCAGTTCAGTTTGTTCAGTTTGAAACTCAAGGGAATGTCAGATTCAGCTAGCCATTATGTTGCTGAAAACTGAAAACTAAAATAGCGTAGCTCAAATTCTTCTTTCAGACAGAAATACAAGAGTTTTATACATTTTTTGTGTGAAATATGTATTTCTTGCTATACTTACTTGCATATATAAATATAGCCTCATATACGTTTGTATAATTTGTACATATTAAATCTCATTCAATCATTATATGAGTTGTGAAGAGTGCTAATGATAGATAAAGATGACAACTCAGACATCCCACAGAACTGCATCCACTTGGATATTTTTTTTAAATGTCCATGGTAAAATAATGGACTGGGGAAAGTAAAAGTTTTGTTCTGGAGAAAGAACTGGTAGATTCAACTGCTGTGAGATAGTAATTGCAAAAATAATTATATTCATATTACAGTGTAATCAATGGTTTTATCTTTCTTCACATAGTATAGGAAACAACTTCCAGATAATATTACCCTGCTGTTCATTCCACTTTCCTTCCTCTACCACACAGTTGTCAGTCTGTGTGCCAAAGCAGACAATCACTAGTGGGCTAAGAAGGATAAAAGCCAAGTCTGAAATGACCATATTGCTGGTAATTTTAAACAAAAGATCAAAGTTATGGGATGCTGGCTGAAAAACTGAGGGATGAAAAGACTGCTATTGAAGACCTGGACTTTGCTTCAAGACATTAAACTAATTTCTTCTTGTCATGTTATGGGGAATTTTTTAAAACATAATTATTTTTTTAATATAGATTTTTCAATAATAATGAAAGACAGCACTACTGATGTAATCGGTGAAGGTAAAATCTAGGTCTGGAAATCAATCACTAGAGGAGGCAGAGTAGAGAGGGACTTTATATCTGAAAGTCAAATTGTTCCACATGTTCTGGTTATGTTAATGAACGTTGTATATTAAAAAAAATATTATAAAAGTGCCTGGGGAAAGATCTGCAATACAGGTGAATGATGAACAAAAATGTTAAATGGGATTTTATTGACTTGTTCTTGTGCTATGTCAGTAATTTGACTTTTTCCATGAACAGCAAAAGGAAATGCATAAGAAGAGCAACATGACTATTGCTTTAGAAATAATAGTATTATACTGTACTGTTTCCAAAGCAATATATGACATTGTTTTCATGTGATTCAATTAACTCATGCTCCTTTTCAGTGGATTATTTTCTACACCTGCATTTCAACATAAAAAAATTTTAGCTATTGATTTTGTGTTTTCTTTCATCCTTCGCGGTAACTTGCCTCATGTACAGTGAAAAGTGCTGACAGTTCCAAAAGAAAATCACCAATTGGCAGACATATAGGATTTCACAGATAGCTGGTTAGGTTGTTTCTATAATGGAATATTCACAAAGCTATGCCAATAAATTAATGACAAATGGAGCTCAGAGCCCCTACAGGATATGCTTCCTTGCTTCTGTAGCTCTTAGAATATTTTATCACTATTTTACCTCTTTGATGCACTGACTTACTTGTCACAACATTTTAGTCAAATTGCTTTGTTTATATTCCAAACCTTTAAAAACAGAAGTTGAAACACAAAACAAGAATGTCAAATGATTCCTCTTTTAAATCAGTATCTCTACATTCTGAAAATCACTCAGTGAAAAAATAATTGGGAGAAAAGAATTCTCTTTGTATGAAAGGCTCAGAGAATACTAGGATTTGTTTCTTTTGAACATCTTTGCAGGGAGTTCTAGATATTGACAAAGGAATTCTCAGCACGCCCATTCAGTATGTAGCAATTTCTACTACCCCAAACCAGAAGGTTTGGGGTAGTAGAAATGAAGCTCAATGATATGTAGCATTAAGGCAAAAGAATTTTTCATGGACCAGAAACAAAAATCTGTTTCTGAATGCCAAGGTATTAAAAATGATGATTAATAATAATATGCATATTCCTAAATTTGGAAGATATAATACATGCATTGAAAAAATATTCTTAGTATCTGCAAGAAAGCAAATTAACAATAAAGCCTAAACTGTAAGCACAAAGGCAAATTACTGGAAAATTGGAACACTTGATATTGACTCCTGTGTGTCTTGTAACATCTCAACATTTGCAATTAGCAACATATAATCTCACATAATTCTCATATAATGAAGGCAATTGCACCTTTTTCACATTTATTGCCTATTACTATTTAATATTAGTTAAGTTTTAAATATCATTGCCTATGTAGAAGGACTTGATAAAATATTTACATTTTCAGGAAGATTCTTCAATATATGTGTATGGATACACTGGTAATACCTTTTCTCAATGC
The DNA here is from genome assembly GCF_014805655.1 of Passer montanus. NCBI lineage: Eukaryota > Metazoa > Chordata > Aves > Passeriformes > Passeridae > Passer > Passer montanus. The sequence continues at coordinate 8,463,128 of NW_024367037.1, forward strand.
ATTTCTTATATTAAGCACAGACAGACAATTTAAAATTCTGGGCATAAGAACAGTCCAGAGTAAGAGCCAACATAGCTTTCAGAAGAGCTGTGGTAATATTCAGTGGCAATTGTCTTCAGGCAATGTGTTAAGTTATATTCCTTGGTCTCCAAGTAGGAAAAATCCCACCAAAAATTATTAACACAGGTGTATCAAGAGCAGGCTGTCATCCTTTGTCTCCAAATGACGCAAATAAAGTGCATAACATTTGCTAAATGCTATTTGGCAAGCTACAACTTTTCCCAAAATTTCCTGAAATAAAGGGCATCTTACTTGGCTGATCTACAGCACATCTTCCCTTCTGATTGATCTCCTTGAAAGTTTGTGGAAAACTTGAAGTGACTAAACACTGTTTGCAGCTGCATTGGTCAATATCTGATCAATTCCCTGTCTGGTGTTTCTGTAACAGCATCCCATAGAGACTGGCTGACACAGAAGTCCACAGGCTTCACTCTTCTTGCAGTACCTCAGTGGGAGGTCACCCTTGGAAGATCTGGAGATATAAGGGAAAGCATATTTTGCAGCTATGATCCTGAGATTTTGGCATTGGTTCCAAAGAATAAGATGAACACACAGCTCTGAAACTGTGATCCAAAAAACCACCTTGATGATCCCTTGAAAGAAGCTTCCAAGTTCCCTAAGGAGGGATGAGTAACACTTCTCACTGCTAATCTGAGCCACAGGACTGATTTGTAGGGCCTCTCAAAATGGTCCGGGTCCATCACCTGGGCATTTGCTTTTGCTTAATTTAAAAAAATTAAGTAACAAATGAGATGACAGGTGTTTGTTCAGGAATTTTGGGTTTGTTTGTTTGGGGTTCTTTTTCTTATTTTGTTTGGTTGGTTTTATGGGGGTTTTTTATTTTTTTTTTGTTGGGTTTTTCTTTTTGTTTGCTTTTTCGTTTCTGGGTGAGTTTCTTCTTTTTTTTGTGTTTTTTTTTTCTTTTTTTTTTCTTTTTTTTTCTTTTTTTTTTGTGTTAAATGGTGAAGAAAGAGCTGGGAATTCAGTCTCCAGTCTAACATTATACAGAGCAGTGCTCAGTATTGGGTTTTTTGGCTTATTGTTCTGAAGTCCCTAGTTAAGGAGCCATTTTTCAATTTGTATTCCAGTCCAAGGATCTGGTAAACAGTTCTGCTGGAGCAGCACTGACTTGTAAGCCCCCATGTCTTTTATTGCATATTGTCTCCACTCTGCTGGAATCTTTTAGAGGCAATCCATTAACTGTAATGTATTAACATCACACCTTCCTGGTAACACTTTTATATGTTAATTCACAATAAGGTTATGGTGTATTGGTTTTCTGATTTTAAAGACAGATTAAATTCTTTCCCCTAGTTAGTCTCTTTGGATTCCACTAAGGATTGACAATTCTCTTTTAATACAGATATTTTCTTGAAAACAAAACTTCATTTTTTGTATCTGTTGTGGTGCAGATCTGATCGGATGAAGAATGATCAATCACTATAAATCCAGGATTATTGAACAATCCTTATTATACACCACAAGAACAACATCTAGCTATGGATGACTTGAGCCCATATTAAATATCCATTCCTAATTCTTGATTTTTGTAGTTTAAATAATAATAGTGACAACTATCTTCACTACTCCCCCACAAAAAAAAGTTATTCCTGAAAAATAAGTTTTAGTAGTAAAGTTTTTTTCAATTTCTCTCCCTTTATCACCACTCTCTCTGTTGTATAGGGAAGGTAGCTGATGGTCATTTCAGATAAGTTATTTTGAATAGGAAATCTTGCATATGATTAAAAATTCACAAAAACAACTGTCTGTTGAAAAAGTGCAAAGTTGAAATACAGTTTAAAAAGTAAAAAAAAAACAAACCCCTTATTCTTAAGCAAATGCCTTACTCCTACTATAAATAATGTGACTTTGAAATACTGTGCAACAACTCTCTGAAAAACACCTTCTTGTTACCCATACAGAACATAACTAACTGCTAAATTCTGACAGATAAAGCACAGGTTTTACACAAAAAAACCCCCTATATTGGCGTTCATAAACAAAAGTCCAGAATGGAGATTTGGAATATAGGAAGGTCTTCAAGATTTCAGCTGACAATTTATATCAAGCCAGATCAAGAGTAAGAGCAAGTATGCTGGATAAATAATATCAGTTTTGCAAGTGTAAACAAGTGCAGCTTTACTTGGAATCATACACTCATTGACTTAGATGTGTCTTAGATGAAAAATAAGGTGCCTCCTTAAGTAGGACAACCAACCTGTAAAGTGCTTGTGAACATAACAAGGGCAATTTGGGGGATGGGGCAGGGGAGGACAAGAAACATAAAGCCCTCACAGAGCCACCACAACAGAAAAACCAACAACAGTGAGACAAAGAGCTCTGCAGACACCAAGATGGAGAACACGGAGCAAGAGGATGTGCTCCAGGCTCTGGAGCTGAGATTCTCATACAGCCCCTGGAGAAGACCATGGAGAAGCAGGTTGTTCACCTGCAGCCCATGGAGAAGCCCATGTCAGAGCAGGCATGTATTCCCTGAAAGAAATTGCAGCCCATAAAGAAACCATGCAGGAACTGGATTATCCTAAAGGACAGTAGCACATGGAAAAGATCCATGTGGAAAAGTCTGAGGAGGAGGAAGCATCATAGAGGAGTTCTTATGGACTAACCTTAACTCTCATTTCCTATTCCACCGTACTACTTGGGGAAGAGGTAGAGAAGTGGAGAGGCTGGAAGTGAAGGAGAGAATTTGAGCATGGCTAGAAGGAGGGAGAGGTGAAGGAGGCTTAGGTTGGTTTTGGTTTCTTGTATTTTTATTTTTTTTAGCTCTGATATTTTTTAAGCACATAACTATGTGCTAAGGTAATTTTCAAAACCCATTTCATGAGCATCACTGTGAAAGGAAGCAGAGTGGCAGAAAGCTGTTTTGCTGTTCTTCATTACAAAATTCAGTGTCTGACCATTCTATTGTCATATAGGAGGCTAATGTTTTTTCATTTTGCATTCTCCAGATCAATGATTAGGTTAGAAAGAGTGGGATGTTGTGGCTTTGCACATCAGGTAAATCTTCCACAGAACAATCCTTTTTTGATTTATTTCTTTTGGTGAGATCACAAGTTAGAAGACATGATGTTGATTGGAAGAAGGTAGACAGCATACCTCACTGAAAATCATGGTCAGTATCAGCACTTAAGTGTCAAACTTTGCTAGAACTCAACATTAAACAATATTTTCAGTCTAGGCAGGTGCTTGTCAGCCCCTTCTGACTGTTGCTAGTTTGTATGCATTCATCTCAAACACAAAACCAGGACCAATTTGCAAGGTTATGATTAAATCCTTTGGTAAACTCATGTCATCTTCTTCCCCAACTTCCAGCTATAGAACCATGCTCTAGAAAACAAAACCCAGGGAAGCATTGCAACTGAGAAATGACTGTCAGAAAAGGATCACAGTCCAAATGTGGGGGAATGGACTTTCCACTGAAAATTTTTCTGAATTAAGGAATCTGGGCCATATGAGGCTGATACAACTTCAGAACCTGCTCCATATGTATTGCTTTTATGTTTTCCCACAAAAGAGAATAAAGTTGCTCATCTTTTCAATCTGCCTTGCTATTAAACACTTAAGAAGCTTAAAATTTCCTTGGCTTATGGAGATATGATTCTGAGATCATTTGTGTAGCTTGTTAAACTCTTGTAAAGGGGGATTTCCATGTAGAATACATTTAGTAACAAAGCTTCTCTTAAATTCGTTTGGACAACTGCAGTTGATTTTAATGCATGTATCAGCAGGTCACATTTGGCTCATGGTCAAGGTTATTCTTTACTGTAAGTTTTATTCTTGCACTGTCCTAATTAAGGTAGGGCACAGAAAATTGACTTAAATCCAGAGTAAATATATACTTTTGATATTTGTCTGTTCTTATTCAGTCCACATTATTATAACATTTTAAAAGTGCTCAGAGTACAATTTATTCCTTTCCTGTCTCTAAGCTTAGGATCATTCATTTTTCAGCTTCTGTATAACTGAGAAACATCCATTTTAAAGAATATGTTTGGTACTTCTCTCAGATTCCTGTGATAATGGTTCTGCATCATTCCTAAGCTCTGCTTCTTCCTACAGTCAAAGAACCAGTCCATTTTTGGAAAGCATTGTGCTCAGAGACTACCTTATTGCACATAACTATAGAAACAGTAAATTTCTCCTCAAACAAGCACAGTGCAATTCATAAAAATGTATTAAATATGTTAAAAGAGTCAAAAGCAAATTATGAAAATGAAATGGAACTTAAAAAATGCAATTAAGCTCAGACTATTTTGCACTGCTACATTCACTCTAAGACTTGCACTAAATAACAGCAGTTGTACAAGAATACTGAAACTATTAGAAAGATTTGGTTGATTTTTATAGAGCATACAAAAATCTTAATTAAATAAAAACAATCTGACATTTTAACTATCAGTTCCAAAGCTTATCCTTTATTTTTAATCTGCTTTTTCAGAAAATCACACCCCTCCTCCACAAACCCAAAGCAAACCTTAAGGTGTAATTTTTCATTTTCTGTTATTACTCTGTGTAGTGCATGAGTTACTCATCTAATAAATTCAATTTTAAAATATAATATTGATGTTTAAGGAAGTGTCATGAAAAAGACATATGTGTTTTGAATTTTGAAAATAAGCAACTCCTGCTAGTTTTGTTAAAACACAATCTGCAACTCTTAAAAATTGTGAGATGAAGCAGATTACTTCAGAAAAAAGCTATTTTCTTTTGTCAGAAATAAGAGAGAAAATGTTTGCTTTTGTATTTAATAATTGCAACTAATTTCAGCCATCTGTCTATTTGTTGTCTTAGAATTTGTGATCCCTTAATGTCAATTATCATCCCCTGAAATCCCCTGACATTTCTTGATATTGTAGATGTATCATACATTTTTAAAGATTTTTAATCTAAAGAAAGACTTATCATTCCTGATTATACCATGTATCCAGAGTTTTTGCCATTCTCAATATTTCACAACAACATAGAATAAAACTATTTAAAATATAAACTTAACTTATTGTGAGAGACCTAAATGAACATATTTATGACTACTAAAGCTTGAAAGCCTCTTTTGTTGTTCTTTCTTTCAAAGCCAGCAATATACTCTAGAGAAAACATATTAAGGAAATTAAAGGTACAACTACATTGAATATGCCTCAGTGTATTACAGATAGCATCTGGTTGGAATTTTAAAATATTTGTATTATTTTAGCATGCTATTCTCTTTGGAAAGTAAATGGGAAGGGACATAAGAAAAAGAAGGTAAAAGTGTCTTTATTTGCAGTATGGATTTAAAGGAGTTAACTGTAAATCTTGTCTGTTGACTGTGCTTATTTCATTACTTATTTAAATAGAATTTTTTTTCCACAAGTATTGAATGAGATTTCATCCCATGTACCCATGAGATATGCTATCAAGCATGATAAGGAACTGTTCCCTTTGCACTTGGATGTTAGAGCTCAGAAGAACATAGCTTCTGGTTGAGGTGTTTTTTCCTAAATATAAATACAAAGGGATGAATAAACTTCACTATTCTTTCATCCAGAAAAAGATTATTTTCTTGATGAGGGAAAAGAAACTGAACAATTTAAAAGTGGTTCAGTTTGGCAAAGAATGTAAAAGCTATCTACTGTCTTTGTGAAATGAGTGTCCGTTCAAGTTGTCCATTAAAACACAGTAAAATGGGAGGGAAAGTAGATTTTGTTTTCATTCAGCTCTTACGCAGTTATCCCTAGCAAGTAATGTGTGTTGGATGGCCAAGCTTGACAAGTTTTCTTAAGAGAAATCCTTTCCACAGTTCCTCTGCAAAGACAGCTATGTTTGCACTTCTCTGTCTTTCATTCAAGGGTTTTTTTCCAAGCAATTTTCAGTCAGTGTCAGTGAATTAAACCTTTCAGCAATGTTGTGAGACATTGAAAGTTATGTATTTCTGTTTTACTACTTGAGGTATAAAAGTTTAAAACCTTAATCCATAAAAAACTTTCACTGTCTGGTGTAACAGTTAAATGGAAATTGCAAGCACAAATCCAAAATGCAAGTCCTCAATTCTTCCTTCTTCTACAGTCTAACACTGGTGATGGTAAAACAGTATTAATGTATCAACTTAATTTTCTGGGGAGAAGGAAAATATTACAGCTACATTAATGAGCGTTGATGCTTTAATACTTAAATGGAATAAAAATACTGAGCAGTTTGAGCAGGGATGGGAAAACAGGTTTCTTTCTTCTCAGATGAATACATAGTGAAACACACATAGTGAAGCAGGGTCATTTTCTTTTTCTCAATTTTTTTTTGTCCAGTAGACTTGCGGTTCTTCTTTGCAAAGTGTACACCTTCAAAAATAGAAACAAACAGAGCCATGTGATCAAACCTTTCTCCAGGAAAGCGGAAGAGAACAGAACCAGATTCCAGAATCCATAGTGGACTGTTCTGTGTTATGGCCTTACATCTCTTCCTAAAACATATTTTAAAGATGGAATATGAGGACAGCTATGTTATTTTTTGCCATGCTTTCTCTTTTTTGCTATGCTAAAAAAGGAAGGAAAAACGGAAATAAAAAAGAATATCAGATGGAAAGAAGGTGGAGCAGAGGAAGGAAGGATTGGGCAGAGGTGTCCATAATGCTGGTAAGTTAACACCTTTATTGCTTTTAAATGGTATACTGCTTTCTATATTTCAAATATACTGGTTCTATCTGTAAAGTATGGCTTTGCACAACACTGCAAACCCCACCATAGCATGTGCAAAAACATTAAAACTAAGGAAACCCTAGTCATGCAGAGACCAATATTTTTTGGATGCATTTTTCCGTATTTCTCAAATACAAATAATACTATTAAAATACTACTATAATTAATACTAAATAATAATATAATACTATGGGGAATTATAGTGGGTAAAAATGATTTCTTCATCAAAATTCTGGAAGGGAAATTCTTTATTTCACAAATGAAAATTCTATTTTTTATTGGCTGTTCTCTGGCCATCTTCCAAGAATTTACATTTTTTCACAAAAAACTGGTGACTCAGTCTGTTTTCAATCCTTCTGATTAACATCCAGGCTGGAATTTACAAAGAAATCGCAAGTCATGAATTAAGAATAATGTTGCTCAACTTAGCTCCTTCTGCTTCCACTGAAGAAATGAATACTTTTTCTCAGAATAATTTTGAAAAAATTAAATGTTCATGTGTTTTAAGAAAAGAAATAAATATATGACCTACAATTCCTTTAATGTGTAATTAAATATATTTAAACAAATTTTCTATTTGCTTTTGCAAAGTCAGCATCACTTCTCAAAGTAATAAGGCATTTATTATCTTTTCAGTGGTAGTTGCATTTTTTTCTTTCCTTATTCTATTCCTGGTTGTTCATTTTAATGATTTGGCTGCTGGTTTTCCTCTATACTATAAACTTATTTTTAAAGTTGGTTTTATTTTTTTGAGTGAAAATGAAGATTCCTGTACTGTATTTTTAGAGAGTTATTTACAGTCTAGTGGAATTACTTCTACAGTAGCTTACAGTTCTTGGGTGAATAATATCTTGTGCTCCTTGGTTTGCATGTTCACTGTCTTGAACATCAAGTTTTTAAGAAGAGGAGGTATTACTCCTTTTAAGAAATTGAGATTTATTGGTAACCATTGGTATAAATAACACACTTTGCGTATTATTAACTGTGGAAATAATAAAGCAAATCCATTGTTGATGTGTTCAGTTCAAGATTAACCTTCATGTATAGACTTTCACTAGCTCTGAACTTCCACTCCTTTCCTATTATTTGCATGTTCTTTTCTCCTTTATTGTCATAATGTTTGTTTCCTTGCTTCTCTCACTCTTGCTTTGGGGCCCTCTTGCCACTTTCCTGTTTTCATAAGTAGTATCCTTTCCAGTTGCCAATAAAGTCTTTGAATGAATTTTGTCTTTTAGTGAACTAGCTGTTCACCAAAAAAGGGGTAGATATCAAGAGAAACAAGTGTTTCAGTTCATCTTGTTCTGTTGTTTCTAAGTAACATTGAACAAACTGTGGCTTTTGTAATGTTAAACTGCATTGAACTAAATTTGCAAACTTTCCAGTACTCTGGGTATGGCCTTCAGTCTCAATTGCATTATAGATTTGTTGTAAGAGAGTTGGTTTTGAGTGCAGATTCCATTGTACATCTTGGTCACCACTGCCAATGTATCCTTTGTCCCAGATGGCACAGCAAATTCCAGTTATTCTAGCTCAATCAGACATTGGCTTTGTCTCATGTGATGTAATAATTCACTGTGTTTGGGAGGTGTTGGATTCACTCTTCATGTGCAACAGTGTTCTGCGTATGTGTGTTCATTTCCCAGAACTCTATTGGAGCTGCAGCCCAGACAAAGAGAAACTCACTAGGTCATTGCTAAAAGAGTCAGGCCTGTGCTGGTTTTTGCACATATAATAATTCTTTTTCTCTTCCTCCTTACCACCACCCATCACTTTGCATGATTCACAGTAATTTTGAAAAAGGTAGTAAAATGATTAGTTTAGGCTTTGTCTGAAAATCACAGCCATCACTGCATCACTGGCCTCCTCCTCCCTGAAGTGGACTGGTGCAAGACAAATTTTACCTAATATAGACTTGAATAATTCTGCTAGAGTAAATATTCAAACCAAAGCTATTTTTTCAACAGCTCCTTAATGCTTAATTTTATTCTTCTGTGTTTTTCCTGTGATTACTTTTGGCAGGGAAAAAAAAAAAAAGAAAAAAAAAAAAATATGTCAGCCTGCAATTATTTATGTGCTCTGAGATGATCTTCCCTCTGGGAAGTTTTGACTATAGGGAGTAAATTCTGTTCTCTACAATATGATTCTGTACTTAGACTCCAGAGAGTCAGGACTGATAATAGATTATTTTGGGATTGTGCCTTCTCAGTGGTTAAGCAAACATGCCAAAATGACATTTTAACCAAAAATGTCATAAATATTAGGCCCTTGGAAAGGGGGAACACAGGGACCCCAAATAACTTCTCTTTGATCTCACAGCAGTTATAAAAATCTGTGGTAGAGTAGAACTGGTATTTTGGCTTACAGGTCTCTGGCACTATTGCATCTCAGCCTAGAGGAGATGTCCTGTTATCTAGAGTCCATGTTGCCAAGTCAACTCAAACACAGAAACAAATTCTGAGTGTTGCAGTGGCCAATGGAAGTCAGGTTAACATGACATTTAATTTGAATTTGATGGCAACGCTATAATAACAGCAATGCCTAAATTCATGGTTTATAATTGCAGTAATAAAAAAGCTGCACAATATATTGAATAGCCAGTCTGTACAAACCCCTTCAAACCCACCAGTTTATGGCAGACCATTCAAAGGCAAATTTTGCTGAAGATCATTTCCATCCTGAAATTTAACATTTAGTCCCTGGCCATGTTACCTAGGTGTTTTTCAGAAAACTGTGACTTTTCTGAAAAAATACAAAATACTTCCTAGAACTTATAATGGCTTTTAACTGGCAATTACAGGAATGCTTTCTCTAAGTAATTAGTTCATAGATGAGACTACAATCTAATCACCTAGGTGATGAGTTCAAGTTCTAATCTCCTATGTGATGAGTTCAAGTTCTAATCACCTAGGTGATGAGTTCACCTTGACTTAGTGAGTTGTACAAATTTAGATCAGGTCTTTGCCCTTCAGCGTAGAGATAATTCTGTGACCTGCTACTTGCAAAAGTACAGTGATATATTTTCTACCAATGTTAGATACGCACTTCAGGTTCAAAGCCCGAGCTAAGTATTCCCTCTGTCAATACCAGAAAAAAAAAAAAATGGTGCAAATATGTAGTGACACTGTGTGGATAAATTCACAAGAACACCTGAGCTGAATTCCAGGTTCTCTTTGGTGACAGAAGCAGGGTATTTCATGGTATACATAAAAGGTCATGGATCCTCTTCTGTGAAACCACCAAACCCATTTAGTACTGCAAAAGTTTTGTGGAAAGGGATTCCACAAGTCCTCTCTGCATGGTGTATGGGCATATTTTCCTTCGTTTCTTTTGTACTTGCCAGTTTATTTGATACCCTTTTGCTCTTGGACCAGAAAAAGTGGTGGAAAATATTTTGTTTCCCTTTCTCTTCATCAGTCTTTTTTTTTCTTTTTAAATCTGAGAAGCAGCCAGATGAAGCATGAAATTAAGCAAGACACTAAAACTTAAACTCTTGAGAGTTCAGTAATGCTTTTAGTTTCTTGCATCTTCTATCAGACTTGCATAATTTGTTTGGACTTATACTGCTTTAAAATGGAAGTTTTAAAATGGGTTGCAACATTTCTAGCACACAGCAAAATATATTAATAAGGCAGATTGCTTTTACTCTGTAAATACATTTAACAAGTTTTCTAATGCTCCACTAGAAGGTGGACATTTGAGTCAAATGGACATGACTAGAAAACATTTAGACAAAAAGTGAACATGATGAAAGACTAACATGAGTTGATTTGAACAAAAAAAAAATTTAAGCCATCCTTAACTACCTAACCTTTTAACCTAAGTGCTTTTCTAATTATGATTTGGGAAAAATATATTTAGGCAGATGGTGTCATTACCTGAAGATGTAAATCTTCATAAAAGTACTAATGAAGCCTGACATTCTCCTACAAGGTTAGGACAATGTTATATTGCTGTTTGTCCATTTCTCTAAAACAAAATGCATTTAAGAAGAATTTGCTGAACACTAGAAACCACTTAATTGAGATTACCCAGAGAATGACTCATCATTGTGATTATCAATCGCTTCAGGTCTGCAGTCATGTAGCAGCAGCAGCAACTTTTTTCTAGACCAATGGAGCTTTAAAAACTCTGTAGCTACAATTTGGTTGCTTTTTGCTTTCTGTCAGTCCTTGAAGTGATTTGCAGCTTTGCAAGAGTTTACTCAGAGCACTTGTGAGCATCATGTTTTGGAAGTATTTAGGAAATAGCACAGCAAGAGGCTTATTTTGCAGGAACTCTAAGGAAGATAATAAGAAAGCTTGCTAGGTGTTTGGTAGCAAAGTTGACATTTTGACCAGTGCATAAGGGGCATTTGCCATACGGGGTTGATATTACATCTTGACTTGCACTGGCAATTAAGCTAATTTTGTAGTAAAAGTCTCATTGAAGGCCAGATGGTGACATTATTATGTTTCTAGATAATGATAGGTGACAGTAGGTAAGGTGAGAGGACAAGATCTCTTTCCCTCATTCTAACATCCAATGTCTTGTTTTCATTCCAGTCAGAAAACACCAAGCACCACCTTACTGCAGCTTTGATTTTATCTTGTGAACTATACTGTAGAGGTTGACTTAAGTTTACATTTTATTTTTACTGCATTTTGTGCATAATTTTCTGTACCTTTAAAGAAAATTTTACTGAACATTCCAAAGGTGCCCCTCTGTGTAGCTTTCTGTGCCCTTTCTTTTTCTTATGGTAGCATTTCTTTGTATCAGCCAGTAAACTGAGAGAGCAACACTGGTTGTGGAAATTTTCTTTTAGTTTACATATTGTAATTGGTTGGCAATCTGTATGCAATAAAAGAGATAGATAAAACAAATCACTGTAGAAGATACATCAACAACAGATTGAAATATTTTTGTACTTTTAAGGTTATTTAAATTGTCAGTGGCTAAAAGTGTTTTGCAAGGTACAGAAATCTTGTATTTGAATAGATTTATTTCTTTATATTGCTAAGGTTTCAAAATATCCTTATACACCTAGAAACCGAAATTATTTAAACTAAAATCTGAACTAGTGATATGAATCTGTCACATTGGATGCAAGCTATGATTCCATGTATTGCTACAGTGGGCCTGTTTCTGTCTTATTCAAGAATCCTCTGTGTCATTAGCCTCAGACTAATATTAAAACCAAGATATTAGTCCATTTGAACTATGTAAAAACCAATATTTTTCTCCCTTCATTGCCTCTCCTTTCTTTTGAATATGTCCTATTTTTATATTTTCTAAAATTTCTAAAATTCTTCATGCTTTATTGATATTTTTTTCCTTTATGGAAATTCTTAATCTTATAATCACTTTAAGATTTGGAATTTTTGTTTATCAGCCTGGACAACATCTCTTTCATTGAATAGTCCAGCTTTTTTGGTGTGAGTTTTCCTATCTTCTAGCAGATCTAATATCTACCATGAAAAATGGATCTTACCACTGAATTTGTGCATGTCATGGTATGGTGTTCAATTTATGACCACAGTTCATTTCATTTCTCTTTAGATGTAATCCATCTCCCCATTTGTAACTGAGTTCACACATTTCTCTAATTTTATCTGTTTGACATTATTTGCTGTTAAAAATGCCCATTTCTTCTGTTATCAGTGTGTAATTGGATTAATTTTCTCTGCTGGCACTTACTGAAAAATGTTTTGTTATACTGACTCTATAATCTTTTATATTCAAGTTGTTCTAAGAGTCAAAATAATCCTCCTAGTAGTACTGTGACAAAAAACGTATCATCATCTTTCCACTGTCTCTATGCTGTCTGCCCTCTCTTCAAAGGTTCTTTTGGTTCCTGTTCTGGAGTCTCTCTTTCAAATGCTGAGATTTTCATAGAGAACTGCACTTCAAAAGTAGATCAGTAAATGGGACTGTACTTTCCCTCCTTCCCCCCCAAGAATATCTTTAACATCTTGATTCGCTTTTTCCTTCCCTGCCAGCCAATGTCCAGATTGGCCGAGGATATCCTTCTGTCTGCATCATTACTCCTGTCTTCACCAGATGACACAGATTCATAAAATAGCTTGGGTTGGAAAAGGCCTTAAAAATAATCTAGTTCCAAATCCCCTGCCATGATTAAGGATACTTTTCACTAGACTGGGTTACTTAGAGGTCCATCTAGCCTGATGTTAAATGCTTTCAGGGATAGGGCACCTAGAACTTCTCTAAACTACCTGTTTCAGGGCCTTGCCACCTACATAGCAAAAAATTTCTTCCAAATATTTAATCTAAATCTACTGTTTCAATTTTTGAGGCCATTTCCTCTAGTCCTGTCATTACATGTTCTTGCAAATAGTCCCCCTCTATCTTTTGGGTACTGTTTACCTTATGTAACAATAAGCTTCAGAACTTAGTTTTGGGATCCTCACTACGGCTTCTTAAGTAACAGCATTTGAGCAGTGTTATAACAGACAAATAGAATTTTCTTCTGCTTGAAGTATGTCTGACATTTTTGCGACAGTTTGACAGTGTTCTAATTTTTTCAGTGGTGAGCATAGAGAGGGAAAGGAAAGGGTTTTTGTAAATTATTTTTTGTTGAAAACAATTTTAGAACACTTGGGTGACTGGTCTTGTATGCTACTGGGTTTCATAGTACACTTTGTTACTCATGACATATGTTCCACATACTGATATAACAATTTTGAAAACCTTAAATTTCTATGATTAGGGTTCCCAGACATGTTGGAAAATCTTATGAGCTTAATTGTCTTTATCTCATAGAATATCAAGTGTACAATTATCTTTCAGTACCTCTTGCTCTATGGGTACTGAATACAAAAACTGCGTGTATGATATCTTATGATTTTCTCATATGGGGGTTTTTGATATCTCTGTAGTATCCTTTCCCCCATGTAAGTAATAATGTTGGATAATGATGGTTTGCTGTTCTCTTATGACTTTCTTCTCTCAGGAATTTAATGTGCTCCTTTTTCAGCACAGGCCACAGACACTCAGACATGTAATATAACAAAGCATTAAAACAAGGTTTCATCTCAAGTGATCTTTATTTTTCTCTAACAATTTATATAAGGCTTTTACAATTGACTTAATTTTAGTAATGAATAATGGATGATGTAATAACATAGGAATAACATTTAATTATGCTTTTTTTCTTTGCACAATATGATATATTAGCCACAGAAAATGAGGCCCATTAAACTGACAAAAATAGACAATAGCATTCACAGTGTGTCTTGGACATGCCAGAAACCTTTTGCATCATTCTCTACTGTTTGACATTATTATGTTTGAGAGACTGTAATGAAATATGAACTCTATTGTAGCTAAAATTAAAAATTAAAAACTAATTAATATTTGAAATAAATCTTACTTCACAATCATAGCATTGTTCCTAACTGATAGCATGTTATACTCTTTCAGTATAACTTTCTAGTTTATTGAACTACAAGGAATAATCATTTATTAATGGAAAAGCATACAGACTGTTAAACAAATTTAGCTAATTCTACTGAAGCGCATAAACCACCCATTATCCCAAATTAACACAATCCTTGAAATGAGTATAAGATTGAAAACAGCTAAAGAAAACTGAAAATATGAGTTTGTAAATGAAGGACTAACCTTTTAGAGTGAAAGGTAACAAATTTTGAAAATGAAAATGATGTTTTGTAGAGGGAGCAACCATATGGATGAGGAATTTTTTTGATGGTCAAATCCAGAGGGAGTGGTTGATGTGTCAATGTCCAGATTAAATCAATGCTGAGGGGTATCCCACATGGGTTTGTATGGAGACCAATACTGTTCAATGTTTTCATCAATGTCCTCAACAGAGGGATCGAGTGCACCCTCAGCAAGTTTGCAGTTGACATTGAGTGAGTGGTGGTGTTGACACAGCTGAGAAATACGACGCCATCCAGACAGTAACTTCAAGAAGTGAACCTCATGAGGTTCAACAAGGCCAAGTGCAAGTGCTACACCTGGGTCTGTGTAATCCCACATATCAACATAGGATGAAGGGACTGCTGAAAATGATTTGGGGTTGCTGGTAGATGAGAGGCCGGATATGAGCTGGCAGTGTGCACTTACAGCCCAGAAGGGCTGCATCAAAACAAGTATGGCAGCAGGGAGACCATTCTGCTCCTCTGCCCTGCTCTCATAGGGCTCCCCTTGGAGTGTTGTGTACAGGTCTGTGGCTGTCAATGTATTTGAGACATGTTGGAACCCAGGACATTGCTCTGGGTGCCCTGGATGGCTCAAAATCCTCTCAAGGGCTCGGAGACCCTGGCAGGAAGCCAAAAATACTTGTGAATTCAATCTCAACCCATGGATCAAATTACCAATTTATGTGAAGAATTACAAGTCACAAAAGTTTAAGTAGCATAACAGTAGTTGTCACAGGGTGAAAGGTAGAATTTTGAAGAATTTTACTGTGGGGGTCTAGGGGACAAGATGGAGGGATTTGGGCATTGTCCTGTTCTTCTTCCTAGCCTCCATCTTCTTGGTGTTGCAACATGAGAAGCAATAATGTTTTCAAATTGAAGGGGGGTAGATTAGATTAGATTGGATAGGATTAGATTTGATTTTAAAAAGAAGTTTTTTATGATGCCGGTGGTGAAACTCTGGAACAACTTGCCCAGAAGTGGTATATGCCTCATCTCTGGAAATATTGAAGGTGAGGCTTGAGGCAGCCTGATCCAGCTGAAGATGCTGCTGGTCATGGCAGGAAAGATTGGACTATCTGACCTTTAAAAATCCCTTCCAACCTGAGTTAGTCTATGATTCTGATTATATGCTTTGAAGCAAAAGAATGAGTAGAGAAACTTCTTATATTAGTAAATAAGAATTCATTCACTCGTATCAGTGAGGGCTAAAGGGCTGATAGAAAATCCCATACATTCTGGTGAACTGAGGTCCTGAAATATCATAAATGGCAAAAGTTTAGAAAGTCAATGCTAATAAAGTGCTATGAATAATACTCTTTACTGTCTCCTGAGAGAATCTGATTTGATTTCTGCATTTGTTCCTCTTCCTTATCAGGCCACCAGGATTCCAGCCAAGATCCCCTCTTGCTAAAAACAAGTCTGTCTTTGGATGTTGTCCAGGCTTTGCAGAAAGCATAGTGACTGCTTTATTTTTCCATGTGGTTGTTGCCCCTTCAGTGTTTAACCCACACTTGGTAAAACACATCTGAGTACCATGAGTGTGAGAAGAGCTGCTTAGGCATCAAGCTGCTCCCTTTAGGTTACTTCTGGAAAAAGATGCTGGAAGGAGAGGTATAATTCCAGGGTGTTGAATACTTAATCAAATTCACTCCAGGAAGGCACAACCTGACTTTAATAAGAGCAGGAGAAGT
The DNA here is from genome assembly GCF_014805655.1 of Passer montanus. NCBI lineage: Eukaryota > Metazoa > Chordata > Aves > Passeriformes > Passeridae > Passer > Passer montanus. Next base: position 8,479,226 of record NW_024367037.1, read on the forward strand.
CAAGTCTTCTTAACGAACATTAAAATACCAAGTTGTGAGGTTGCTGTCAGAATACTGTGTACCCTGCAGTTGAGCTGGTTTGCCAAGCTTTGCTGTGAGTACAAATTAGCTAATTAACCAAGTAAGATCGTACTTTCCTTAGCCCCTCATCTCACTGTTTCTTTGAGAACCCAACGCTGCAATCCCAGCCCAGATAAATATTCCTTGTACTTACCTCCATCTTGTGCAGTGACTATCAGATGAAGAACAATTATTTATGTGAGTGGAGTACAGAACAGTTGAAATATCTAATTTGAGAAGTAACTGCTCAAACTGGGCTGAAAAAGCATAGAAATATTTTAATGGGAATATTTCAATATGTAAAACATGCTCACACAGAGGTAGATGAGCCAGTTTAGAGAAAATCTTTGCAAGTTCTTAGAGACTTCCCAAAGAGTTTAACCTCTTTAAGGATGACCCATCTCCTTGAAGTGAAATAACTCAGTGGCTACAAATATGCAGGAATCTGAATTATTTCAGCTATACTATTACAGCCTTTGTTTACATTTATCAGACTCTTTTAACATGTTGCAATGAGAGCTACCAAACTGAACTCTAACTTGATTAGAATATCAGTCTAGTTTTAATCTAATTTCTATTTGAAATGTGTAATTATCTTGGAATCTAATATTGAGATTAGGTAGTGGCAGACTGAAGTCTTTCATTTGCCACTTGATTTTTTGTCAGTACATGCCACAGCAGTGCTGGGGGTAGAAAAGACTGTTTAGGGGGGAAATGCCATATATTCTGATATGAAGCAGTAGCTTAAGACTTGTTGCCTCTAGTACTACATGTAAATGTCTGGAAAACCACTGTTCTCCAATGTAATGCTGAAGATATGTAGGTTGTACAAGGATAAGGATTGCCTCAATTTCCACAAATTCTGAATCAGAATTATAATTTTTTTATGACTTCAATATATTCTCCTGGAGGAATAGTGGTTTAAATGAGTATGATCGTTGTACTTGCTGGTTAATTTTAAGAAAAAAAACCCACCACACTCTAAAAAGCCTAGGAGAATCTCTCATCTGATTATCTTTTCATTTGAAGAGCAACAAACCAAAGTCACTTGTACAAATATTTGGCAGTGATATCGAGTAAGATCATTAGGAGCTTTAAAATCCCAATGAATTCTTGAGGATTGGCAAGCTGCCAATGTGACTTTCTGAACTCACAAGCCTGATGCAGGTTATGTAAGACAAGCTACAGAGAGAAGACTAGATAATTCCAACTATTTGACACAATTTGCTTATACGGTGTTTGACTATACTGTATAAGAGTCAGCGTCTGGGGTGCATTTAGCATGCTGCAGGTACTTCAGTGCTAAACCACAACCTTCAAGTAATGACAGGTATGATGCAATCTGGGATGCAGAAGCCACTTATGAGTATTAATACTGCATAGGAAAAGTGATTGTTTTTCTGGGTCCATCAGGCTGGCTTTGATTAGAGAAACACAGCCAAAATATTAAATTAAGCAGTTCTTTCAGAAAAATGGCTTGTGCGTCTTATTATTTGAGTATTTCCAGTGTGTAACTAGACCTGTATAATTTCCTGTCAGACTTGCCAACTCCTGTTGAGTTTTAACTTCTGCCTTGCTTTCTTTAAATATATTTAATTTCCAAGCTTTTTAACAAGCTGAATTAATGTGTCATTGCAATCATTACTGAGTGAATAACACAGCTGCATCACAAGGACCAGAGCAGAAGGTAAGGAGACTGAACCAGGAGCTACTGCAGGGATCTACATCATTTAAGTTAAATTAGTCTTGTCTATATATTGTGTAGGTGTCTTTCAATTTTGTATTTTTTATAAGCAGCGAATGAAATGCTTTGTTATATTTAAGAGGTAGCAATGATGGCATAGAAATCTCCTCTCATCAAACTTTCACTATATGCCTGGATTGCACTTCCTATAAATTGGAGACTTCTTTTCTAAGGCTCTGAGACATGACTGACCTAAGGAGTCCAGACTCCTAGTCCAGACACTGCAGCTGCTTTCAGGCACAATAAACAGTGCTTTGTCAGCCCCTGCTTGCCAGCTCACTTGGGAAGATATTTGAAAGTACAAGTCCAGTTCGACCATACTTCAGCAATTTCTGTAACTGGGGCTTGTGAGTCTATGAGGAACTGATGAAGAACCTATCATCTTCTCAGATGTTTTTTACACATTTAACTCACAGCTGAGTGTCCTGGCTGTAGGAAGGTTTTGGGTCAGAGACAAAACTAAAACTCAAATCCTTTCTCTCCCATATTTATGACATTTCTTGTCAAATGTTAACTAGAGTAAAAAAAGGAGCTGACATTTGGGCTGTGTGATACCTCATTGTAGGAAATGTCCTTATTAGGGGAAAGAGTTTGCAAGTGGACAAAGAACATGCCTTGACTTTGAGGTGAGGAGCCTCCAAGATAGATCTCCATTTATTGGCAGGCTGGCACTGATCTAGTCTGCTTAATTGTGAAACCAAAGACATAAGTTTGTAGGAGTGGATGTTTTCAACAAGTTGTACAAATAATTGACTGATTTCCTTCCCACCCGGAATGAGTAACTAGTGCGTGCTAGAGTTAGAGGAATGAGCAGAAGTGGGAGAGTGCATCACTGTGTATTTGCAATGGGTAGCAACTGTATTTCTTGAAATAATTAAATTTCTTTTGTCAGTCTGCCAGATTTGTTTTTTTCTTAGTATTTACCTTCTCATAGCCATCCTACTCATAACTGTGATAATACTGCAATAATCTCTGTGAAGAAGTATGTTTTTTCCAAGATAAAAGACAGCAGCTGTCAAAGTGAAAAGAGCTCCCATTTCTGGCATTCAAAAAAAAAAAAAATCTTCTGCCAGTTAAAATGGGTATTCCTTCCTAAAACTGATTTTCTACAATATGTGCATATACCTTGTTTATTTCCCAAACAATATCTTTATAGAAATCACACGAATTGTGGAAATATTCAGATATGTTTTTTTCAGCTTTGCTAGCTTTGTTGAGTGTGACAGGTTGGAGGATGTTAATTATAGCAGAGATCAGCTGATGTACATTGTTATTCCTGGAGAAATTTGGTCATGTGCCCAAGTCCTTTCAAAGTATAAAGCAGGATCAGTGATGGTAGAAAACCTCTTATTCTTTGAGATTTTGTGACAGTATGCATATTCTTTTGCTTCACTGTAGCATGAATACTCCTAATATTTTTTCTGATTCCTTCATTTTCCCATCTTTTCAGTCAGAAATAAAATTAAAAATTAATGGAGTATTTATGTGTAATGTATAAGTCCCTCCCATATTCAACTCAAAAAGATCATAATCTTGTTCAAAGCACTGCAAAAAATATATATAGCATTGTACCTATGGGATAGGCAGGACTAACTGAAGATTCATGTTTTTGCTTCTCTTTTTATTTAAAAATGCCAGCTAGAACTCAGAGATTTGGGCACCAATTTCTCATACTTTTCCTAGCCAATATTGTATAAAATTTAATAACATTTCCATTTTCAGTGGCCAAAAGGCTCAGTTACCTGTAGCAGGGCAAAGTAGTGACATAGAGTGAATCCTTTAGACAGGAGTATAGCCTAAAGGGACATTGGAGACTTGATGTCTTGTGAAAATGTCCCAAGACTTTTCTCTGAAAATTTTGTTTGGTACAATGTCCAAATTCCTTTATTTAACATAAAAAAAGAAAAGAAAAGAAAAGAAAAGAGAAAAGAAAAGAAAAGAAAAGAAAACCAAAGCAAAACAACAACAACAACAAAAACCAAAGAAGAACTGTCCTTCCTCAAACCTTTTAAATGCAACACTCTGTCATGAGATTCATTTGCTGCTAAAATTGGAATCACTTTGTGCCTGAACAGGTACCCAGGATGCACTTTCTCTCAAATGGTCTCTGTAGAGTCCTTAACTGTAGATCAATGTTTCTGAATTTTTATAAAGGCTTTAAAGGGAGTACTGAAAGGAAATTCTCTGTTCCTAGATATAGTAGTGTACTGTTATATTTGGAGAGATTTTACAAAACAGTTTCCTTGCTGGTTTACCTGAAGGAACTGTTGGGCAAAGCTTGATATACCTCATTCTTTCCAGCCTGTTCATACTACTAGACGCAGATAAAATCCTCAAAGTCTTTGTAAACATGAAAAGAACTTCCAGTGCTAGAAAGACTGCTGGAGACAGCAAGGTGAGCAGATAGAGGTCACTAAAAAATAAAGGTGTTCCTAATAATGAATGGTGGAATTTTATAGAATCAGAGTGAGTGTTCTTTATATTGAATGCCTTGTATGGTGTGCTTTCTTGCACTCCTATTGTGAATGAAATTTTAGTTTAAAATGTCATCTAATTTTTTTTCAGGTCTGATAATTTCAAGACAATCTGAACAACATGAATAGGAAAACCCTTTAGATTTTTCAAGAATTCCAAAAGTCCTTTTACTCCAAATTCCAAGTTCATTCAGAGTCTTATTAAAGTGACTGTCAGTAGATTTGTTTTCTCTTCCAGTCCCAAGGAATAAATGCTCATTCTTGTAATTTTCTTTGATGTCCTCTGAATGCTAGCATTCCAAAATATTAGTCTTGTTGCACCTTGCACCTGTTCTTAATGATACAATAAACTGATTTCATGAAAAATTTATGTAGGAAATCCATAGGGTTTACACTGCAAACTTTTGAAACCACACATTTGCCTCCAGGCTTATGTTAACAACAGAAATCACTGGCAAAGTTGTACAGAACTAAAAGTGAAAACCTATGTTGATGCAGATTTTGAAGAGTATTCTGGTTCTTGAACATGTACAAGTTAATTCAAAGATTCATGCTCACCGACATCTTGGTGTAAACTTTGTCTGTGTAGTCCCTTATTATTTGTATTCAATTTTACAACTAAATGTGTATGAAATCATTGTGACAACATCCTGTCTAATTTACTGTGGTTGGGATTTTGGAGTGTTGGTATTGGAGAGATTTTTGTTTTGGTAAGTGTTTTGTTGGTTTTGGATTGTGTTTGGTTCAGTTTTAGGTTTGGGACAGTTTTTCTGTGTTTATTTTGTTGGTTTTTATTTTTTTAATGTCTAAAATTTATCTGAACACAGACACAGCAGCTTTATATTTACAATGCACTGAAGTGTAAGTCTATAATCAGATCTTTCTGAATCTCAGTCTTTTGCACTCTTACAGGTCTGGGTGTAGATTTAACTACTTGTGCTGATTTCTACTGTATTGGACTTTGTGAACTAGTAGAAATATTTAAGTTGCTTCAATTTTCCTCCTATTTCCTCTCTTTTCCCTCCATGTCTCACAGGAGAAATAAAAAGAAAATTGTAGAAAACAAAAACTAAAACCTTGTACCTCTTTTTGATAGAGTTTTGCACAGTTTAAACTTTAAAATTTGGAATCATTAGGATCGAGACCAGAAACCTATATCAAATGGGAACATAATTATATGTAATATAATGTATAATGAAATACTACATTATAAACAGGAAGAAATATTATTAAATTAATCATAATTTTATGAGCATGTAATCTGCTTTGTGGTGTGATACTCACTACCAGTCTTCAGTGAGTTCCTTAGGAATAAAGAAGTCTTTCTTCACACATGATTCAGGATTAGCAAAGCTATACCTTAATAAAGGAGCAATACACAGTGCTTGTTGCTAAGGGAGCAAGAGAAAACCTAATGTGTCATGCTGTATTGTCACAGCTGAAATCTTCATAAATGATTGCATTTGATCATTAAGAGAAAATATCTCTGAGATAAGGTCAGAGAATTCTAAAGTATTTAACTTGTGCTTTGAACACAAGCAGAAATTAGTCAGTTGATGTTTGTTCATGCAGGAAGCTCAGTGCTGACAGTTTTATTCTGTATGACAAATATAACTGCAGACCTCAAGTTCCAGAGTTCAGCTCAGGAGCTTTTGAGCAAATTAAACTGCAATTAGAAGAGAACAACACAAAGAAGTGTCAATCACTGCTCTCTGTAAATTCATAGTGATTGATCTAGATAACCACTACCACTGTATCATTTCCGCTGATTCAGTAAGATTTCTGGAACTGCAATACACATGTATGCACACACACAAGAGGGTAGCTTAGCTACTTGTCAAATTGTTTAAGCCAGCGGTTTTCAAGGGATTTGATCAAATATAATGAAGAAAAAAATCTCATTAGTTACATCAGACAAACAGATGCACTCAAAGGGATGGCTAAAATGGGAACAGTTTTGTCAGAAATTTTAGGGATGAAAAAACCCCTCATATTTAGATTTATGTATTTTTTTAAAATGTCCCTAAAAATCCTGATGGATATGTCCAATACAGTAATGGGCTCCTAAAATTCTTTTTTGGTTAGACTCAGACAATGAACTTGTAAAGATCTTTCTTCTTAAATATCTTTACAGAGTCAAAATGTGTATTCTGTAAATAAGAGATGCTAGCTATTCTTCTGCATCCTTATATGCCTGAGGCTATTCTACTTCTCCCATCAACCAATTTAATTAAGCCATTGACCATTTCATTATAGCCTTCATCTAGGAAAACCTTCTCTGGCTGCTAGCATGCTAACATGTTTCCAAAGCAACACAGAAATATCTCAGATAAGAAAGGCCTTTACATGTTTGAGATATTTACTTGAAAAAGTGGTAACTGCTCAGAAAATCTGACCTATTAAGAGTGAGACATTCATTCATTTCAATTCAGAAACCAATTCAACTTTCAGCCAAATCAATTTTAAATCAACTTGATTTTTTTTTCAGTTTTGAGTTTCACTTAGACCTTGACAGTCCCTCTCTAAATGAAACCAATGTTCACCATGAGTTGGTAGTTAGCTGGTGAAATGAAACAAGAATAAAAATTAAAAAAAATAAGGGCAGATCAGTTCCTACATGTGGTTTGGTGTCACACAAAGGCAGAGGTGAGTTGCTAGGCTGAAGAAAAGACAAGATTTCTTATAGACAGCGATGTCTCATTCTGTCAGATGTTTTAATGAAGATTTGCATTAATTTTGTTGCTTTCTTCTGGAAAAATTTTCTTCTTTGACTTCTTTGTTGCACTCACAAAAACCACTTCAAACTGCAGATTCTTCAAAACCATCCACTTATTACATTAGGCATCATTTATCTCAACATTTTCATTGTCAAATGTATGCCTGCGCTGTCTAATCATTACCAAAGACCAGAATATATTCTCATGGGTTAAAAACTTAAAAACTACAGCACTGCTAACAGTATCTGATCAGGGAATGACAGCAAGTAATAAGTAAAGTAGGAGAGAAAAGATGTACTGGGAAGAATGAAACTCAGTGGGTTTCAGCATAGTTCAAAATGTCAGAAGTGGAAATCAGATCCAGAATTGGTTTAAATCTCATCCTTAAATTAAATCACCTAAAGTTGGCATTTTCATATTAAAAGGTGTAGGATTATTAAAATTAAATTTGATAGAAATTAAATTTTGACCCACTAGTCACAGATTATCTGAGTGAAATGTCAGGGCACATTGCCTCAGTCTTTGCATGTCACTACTAAGCAAACCTAAAATATGACACATCATTAATTCAATGGGTCTATTGGTTAATAAAAACCATGCAGGATGTCCCAGATCACCATCTTTATCAAGAGAAACAATTCCAGAATCTCTTAATATCCTTTCTACACTTATATAGTCTATATAAACATATTTTTGATTTTTTTTATAGGTCATGTAGCTCTGCAATCAGGAATATTTTATTTCAAATTATGGAATATATATGCTTAATTTAAGGTTTTATTTTTATTTCTCTACATGTACATGAATTCAATATAATAAGAGCTAGAATAACTTGACTAAAGGCATTTGCAAAAGCAGTTTTAAAATAAAAACTATTCTTGCCCTTCTCAGTGAGTGACTACTGCTTTGTAGGGCAGCAGTCAAGGATGGGTTGCCAATGAAAACTTCCCACATGTGAAGGAAACTTCAAGTACTATTATGCAGATCATCATTTAGGAGCCACTCATATCTGAACAGATGGTGAAATCTATTCAAATGAGTATGTAAACATATTTTCAAAGATCACAGCACCCTAAATAAGAGTGCTAGAATTTATTTATCTTGAACAGTTTTTGATCTTAAAATAAGACAGAGACAAGATTATTGGCACAAAGATTTGTCAGTGATAAATGCCATTTCAGATGTCAAAATCCAAAATTTAGATCTTTAAAGTCTTCTCATGGCTACAGATGTTTCAGAATTACTAAAGTACTAACTTTTAATGCCAAAAGGATTTTTACATGCCAGTATTTCTGAAATTTATCATATTTCTGCCTGAAAAAAATTGACCATGTCTTGATGCTAGTACATTTTATCTCATTAAGGGCTTTGCAGGTTCAAACTAATGATTATAGAGAGAGCTGAAAACCTTATAGCTTTGATGAAATTTACTATATATGTAATGAGACATTGCATTTAGGATATTAATTTATACAGAATGAATGACAGATCTTCTTCCTGTTTTCACTGAGTTTGAATGGCCATTGAATATTTAAAGGAATGGAATCATTGCTCATATTTAGCTGACTATATAATGAAAAAAGTTAAATCTTGTTATTTTCACTGAGATCTATTGTTACTCTTGAAGAGCAAAGCAAGGACACTTCTTGCAGACAACTATCTTGTTACATGCCTTGTTGAATTATACCTTTTTTAAAAATAGTATACCAAGATATTTGAATCAGAATGATGGCATTTATGGTGCAAATACATTATTTAAAGCCTCAAAGCCACTAAATATTTTTTCTAACAAAGAAGAAGTCCATTCTGCTTGCCTATATTCACTGATTTATACCCTGGAACTACCAGAAAGCTTGTGAGAACAAAGCAAGGACTAGCTTTTGTACATATTTTGCAAAAAGCATTTTGAATCATGCACAATCCTTATGCGTGACACTAACACTTGGAACAGACAATTTAGTCATTGTGAAAATCTTTTGAAGTGTAAATGACTAACATCTCTTTTTATCTTCTCCATGATTTCAGTTTTATCTGAAACATGTAGTTAACAGGAAAAAAGAGCATCCTTAAAGCCATCTTGTCATAGTCTTTTCAGCTATCACTGAACCAAGAGTTCCCATTTCCGTTCAGAACATATTTTTCTATTCCATATGGGTTTTTTCCTTGTTACTCTACAGTTGCAAGTACAGCAATTTAGAAGAGGTTGGCCTAGTGGTTGCATTTGGAGAGACAATGTTAGACAAAGAAAACACTTGCATCTAAGTCAGTTAAGTAATTTTTCCACTTGGTAATGGTCTGTGTCTACCTGTATCTAAAAGCAGTTTCCTGGTACAAAAGGAAATCAGATTTTCTGATGTGAATGGCAAACTTTACTTTTTGTGTGTATTTCTGAAGACATATTTTTATTTGTATAAATAGATAGTAAAGACAAATTTACACTGAAGGAATAATTACAAATTTATCATCAACTATGACAGACTATTATTTAAATAGCAAGTTAAAGAATTTTCTTTTAAAATATATTGTATAATAGCTGATTGGAAAGAAAGATAAGTAAAAAAAATGTTTTTCTCTATTATTCCAGTGTAGTCAAGGTTTTAATCAAGATATGCATTTTATAATTTCATTTGTCATGATATATGTCTACTGCAGTCCTTTCGGCAGACTGTTACCAGTGATCTGCTGTCTAACATCATGGTGATTGTCTGGGAGATCTTGTGTTCAAATTACCAAGAAATATTACTAAGACTGAATAATTTTAGTATTCTAGAAAAATGGTAACAGCAACCCAAGGGAATAAATCAAGAAGCTCTCTCATTAGCTGTTAATATCTTAGTAATATTAAAAAATATAATGTCCATATTTTGAAACATACTTTTCTACTCACTTTTACCTAAGGTTTCCAGCTTTCTTTTGCATGTGATTGAAAAAGAAAGGCAAATCTCTCGTATCTCACACATCCGCTGTAGCTCTAACAAAGTTTTATTGCACCTTATCTGGTAGCAGAAAAATATGAAAGAAGAAAAAGTATGTATTAAAAAGAAAAGCAGTTTGCTGCCTGATATTGTGGAGAATTTACACTGTGTATGATGTGCTTATTCTACCAAAAAATGTTTTGTTTTTATTTGTGATCATCTGATAAAAAAATTATCAAAGTATTGTTGTGAGAAAAAAAACCATTCTTTTTCTAAATACAAACAAGAGATAATTAAATTTCACTTTGATGTACCTGTAATAATCAAGATAAAGACCACTGTAAGCTTACACTCCTCATCAAGGGCCTGAAGAGAATTAAGAACAACAACTGAAACACTGTTTTCCACAACATCTCTTTGTTAGATTTAGGTTTTATTGGTTTGCTAAACCCATTTCCTGAGATCAGATGGTGAAAAGATGTGGTGAGATCTTTGCAGCCAAAGGCTACCACTTCACACTGAAATCAGCCTGATAATCCAAACCAGAAAAGTTGCAGATTCCTTGAGACAATCTCCTCACTTACTGTCGGTAAGAACTGAACCATGACATCAGTCATGGAAGGAGGAATAATTTTAGATGGCAAAACTACCATACAGTAGCACATGAACAGCAGATGTTAAAGGAGTTCTCTTGCGTTTCAGCTCACCTTGCCCAATATGATGAAATAATTTTTGCAATTACTGCAATGCAGACGGAAACAGAATACTGAATTCATACAGATTGAAAATCTGCTAAAACAAAATACATTGAAATTACAGCAAAACTAAGCAATAAATCCAGTATATATTTGGGTAATTGAACTTTGAATGTTCATGGCAGATGATTTGTCTGGATATTAGAAACCTGCGTTGCATAGCACTGAAACAATTTTTCTCATTCTCCTTTGCAATCAAGAAATTCCTGCCTGCCTACAATTTAGGAATTGACTTGTCTGTCTTGTCTATTTACATATGCTCTCTGGAAAATCTTAACGTAAGGTTTATTCTTTCTATATATTTAATGGCTTATGAGTCATTTTTCAGGTGTCCAATCTGCATGCAGTTGTTGGGAAGATAGTAGTTCTGCTTTTCTAAAACCATACAGGAATAATTTAGACATCCTTAACTGGGAGACAGAAAGGTCACAAAGGTACTTGGAATTTTGAAGGAAAGAGTCACTGTGCCTAAAACATGTAAGATGTAAAAATTAGGATAATGAGGTGAAGAAAGGCTCTATTTTAGTGCTTTTTAAAAATATTTTTGTTCACATAAGAACTTAATTCATTCGCATCTCTGAACCTGTGATGTTGAGACCTGTTGATGAGTTCAGAAATCCACTTTTCCACTGAAAAATTACTGGACATTGTCTTGGACGTAATCCCTATTCATTCTTCCAGTCTGTCATAGAACAGAGATAGTGAGATAGCTCAATAATTTATTCTAAGGCCTTAACATGAATATTTGTACAACCTTGTATCTTTCTGAAACTAGAAAAACTGCCATAAAACGCTAAAAAACTTCTGTGGATGTATTTCTTTAGCAGGATAATAATCTACATCTGCCTTGAATGAATACTGATTTTACCTTGAGAATTCAATTATCCAGCTGGTAAACACAGAATGGTCTCCTTAGTTATTCCTCAGCTTAAACGTATAGAGATTTTTCCAGAGGGTGTGTGATTCTTCACAGGTTTGAGAAAACAGAGCAGCAGTTTTGGAAGATCAGAGAGAATATAACTCCTAATACATCCACCTGTTATCTCTCAAAGTGTTTCAAAATAAAACCACATGCATGGGTAATAATTCTTATATGAGTGAAAATGGTGCACAGAGCAATGCCAGGTGGGTGTGCTGATATTGCCTGATAGCTTGAGCTCCTGCAGGAAATTTTTGAGTTCAGATTTGCTGTGCTATAATTTGCACATGTAAGACACTTTCCTAGTGTCATGTGTTATGATCATAAGCACGTATGATCATAAATGTTTCAGAAAATGTTTTGAGAATATGAGTAAAGTAGATTATGTAGCTGTTTCTTGGATCCTAACAAATTTAATTTATGTACTTACACAATTCAGTGTACTGATTGCCTAAAATGGAAACGAATGGAAGTATAACATCCCGCTGACAGTAAATATGATCAGACTTGTTTCTCTATGGACTATTAAACCATATGACAAAGAACTCTTGCTTTAATGCATTTGAAAGAAAAAAGGTCTGGCTGTAACTTTTAGAGGTCTTCTGAAAGTGTTTTGATAAAAATAGATCAGAGTGGAGACTGAGACAAAAATGTGCTCAGAAAGAAGTAACTGTGACCTCATCTTTTGTCAGAACATTTTTGTTGTATTGCATTGTTTCCCCGTGTTGGTGAAAACATTATCACAGGCTGATTGCTCAAGGTCATGACCTGAAGATATAAGATATTTTGAGTGAGATTTTTTCAGTGCAGACAAAAAACAGTTTCAAATCTTATACTCCAAGTGAATATCCTAAACTTTACACTTACAAGCACACATGTAAAGTGAACAAAGGTTTCTATTTTATTTTTAATCAAAAAATTAAAATAAATTGCAATAAGAATCAGATTATTATCTTCTGCTGTTCTATTTACAGATATTTTAGCTTAAGGCAAGGATCTATATCAGCTTTACAGAGGATTACAGCAGTCTCTTGGTAGTTCATAAGGCACCAGAAAATCAAGTGGTTGCTTATTTTCAACTTGCAACAAGAAAAGGTCCAAGGACTTGCTATTAATATCACTTTATCATTCATGTCACTATTACTAGGCTGCCTTTAACAAAATTCTAAGTGCCATTTACCCATGAACTGGTATTTAAACAGCTTGTATAGTGCATCTCTCAAAAATAAATCACTATCAAAGCTTTCATATCCCCAGACTTGTGGCCATACCATTAGGAATATCTGTTTTCCTGCATGACATTTTTTGCAGAAAACAAAGGTATTTTGCAGAGGGAAAGGCATTTTTATATATTCAGAACTGTCTTCTTATTTGCTGTCACCAGCATTTGACACCATTTGAAAAACTCCAAAATGAGTGTATGCAGGTGTAAATGCTAAATAAAATCTTGTTTGACTTTTCATTACCTTCTGAAGGAGCTATATTCTCTTTTTGCTATGACCATCCTCTGGAAATAGTAGAGTATCTGTTCAAAGGTATTTTGCAGAGGGAAAGGCATTTTTTGCACAGAGTACGTTACATTATGGAATACCCTGCTGATTTTGAAACATTGATGTTATGCTAATTTATCTGACAATGTAAGATACTTGTGACCACATGAACACTAGTCAAAACCCTAAATATATCTGATCATCTCATTTTTTTCAAGCTACTAAAGATTGCAGAGATAAATTGCCACACATTGCCCCAAGGACAGTCAATGGTAGGTGCCAAAGCAGAGAAAACTAATTAGTCACCTGTCAGTACTTTAGGGTCAGAAGAACAGGTTTTTGTAGTTTGCACAAAGTGATCATCTACATTTTCTTGTGGCAGACTGTCCCTCTCCATTTCCCCCACCTATTAACATTTTTAAGAGAACCCATGGGGAAAAGACTGTGATACTGAGAACTTATTTTTGCAAAGTGCTTGTGTCATCATCAAGTCTTTGCAAAATACGTTATTTTCTTCATGGGGTCAATTGATCTTGGCTGTATTTTGGTAAGTGTGTAGTCTGCTATTTAAGTCTGTTTATCCTCACATGTATATATGTGTATTTTGCATGTTTTAATGCATGTCAGGATCCTGAAACTTTAAAGCTTAAAACTATCTTGTACTTCTATATGTTTAATGTACATGTGTTGCAAAAGATTGTCCACCCTTGTTCAAACTTTCATCTTATGTCTTTGAAACAGCTTAATGCTACATGAATGCAGATAATTTCTTTATAGTTTCTGACACAATGAGTTGGTTGTTCTTTAATAGGTGTTTGTAATTTCAATTTAAACCAATTTCAATTTCAATAATTAAAATTATTTTCTATAAAGTTTGCTATCACATTTTTAACCATTCATTATTTATCTAGCCACTTCTATTACTAAAATAAAAAAATTCATTATTTTATAAATTTTGAAAAATCTCACTGTACTCTTGCAATTGGTAACAAACAACTGCATTGCAGAGGCATACATTCCTTTCTAAATAATTTTATTTTACTTGTGAAAGTAACACAATTCTTCAAGCCCCGCCATTCAAATAAGATTTTTCACATCCATATTATACTTTGAGAAGGGCATATTATATGGCTATGATAGATTTTCGAGAGAGTTTTTCTTTTGTATTTTAGGAGAATGAAATCAAAGTTGTGATAGATGCTCTAGAAAGACTCCTACTTATTCTGAAATATGGCCAAACCTTATTAATGCAGTTCTTAAAAATGTTGGGTTCATCATGGAGCAAACACTCCCTGTCATCCATGACATCTATGGGTCACAGAATAAATTTCATGAGCTGATATCCTCATCATGCTTTTATTTTGATTTTCATTATCTCTTGATGTAGTCAGTCATAAAAATCAGAACACTTGCTCCCATCTGAACTGGAGTTTCCAAACCTAAAGCTGCTTAAAAGATTAATCCAGTTAGTCTGTAATTAAACACGGGGGAAAATATGAACATCAGTTATGGGTCCATGTTAAATCAAGAAAATAAAGGAAATTCTAAGTGTGCTTAAGGATGAGAGACTGATTTTGAAATTAAGAATTTTAACAGGGTTTGGGGGATTTTTCCTAACATATAACGTAGAGTATTGGATTGTATGTTGTAGCTATAGCAAGATTTTGGGAACAACATTCATTCAATGCATTCAAAATATATGTAAATGCAGAGTACATTGAGGACTAGAGGAACAGCAAAACTTATGAATGATTTACATTTCTTTCCTTTCACACATTGAGTCATACCAAGCAAGTAAGTTTCATTCTTTCTCTTTTAAATATCGGAATTAAATGTGGCATTATGAAAAAAAGACAAAAAATAAGCAAGCTCCATTTTACTTAGAATTATGAAACACAGAAAAAAGATTTGACTCAAGGCACAACTTTTATTATATCCAAGTTGCTAACTTTTCTGTAAAGTTAAATGAGTCTGATCTGTTGAATGATCTGTTGGGTTTTGTAAGTTATGTTTGGTTGGCTAAGGTTTCTTTGCTCTTCACAGCAGTGTGCAGCACACCTGAGTTGTTGAATTAACAGTTTGATCTCTATATTGATCAAATTTAAGCTGAGATTTTTGTCTCTGGGAATGTAAATGAATCAGGACAAATAACAAAGTATATATTTCAAGGACTAAAGATGTTCATCCCACTACAGGCTTTTATTCAAATTGCAGAATAAGCATAGGCTGTGGGGTGTTATTGGTATACTGACAGTCTGGAAGCCAGGATTTCCAGACTCAATAGATACTCAGTGTTGAAACAGGAACTCCAGAAATCCCAGGAAGGGTGTTTGACTAAGAAAAAACCCTTTCTGCTAACCCTGGAGTAGGAAGAACCTGAAAACTCCAGACTCTTAAACTCACTCCAGGAAGACAAGGAGCCCTCGGGACTTAAGAAGGCAAAGAACCCTTGAGATTCCTGTCTCAGGGAGCCTTGAATATTGCAGGAGCTCTGTGGTCACCAAGGTAGGAGATTGCTTATCAAGTCTGCCTTGGAGCTTAAGAATCTGAGTATCTTCAAACCCTTTTGACCTGCTCGAGGGAACACGGGGGAAAAAAGAATTTTTCAGGTCCTTTGTATGAGTTTAACATTACAGACAGAGAAACAGACGTCTTTGAAAGAGCCAGGATCACCCAATGGAAATCCAGTACTTAGCCAGTGATACATTATATGACCAGGCTCAGGTAAAAATTTCCCTCTTTTTAGGCTTTTTAAAGAGATTGCAAATAATATTTTGGTGCTCTTTTTTCTTTTTCCTCTTTTTTTCTGAAACAGAACATGAAAAGCATGCTAATAAGAAAATTTTAAACTATTATACATTGTATCAAACTAAGGTCTTGTTCAATGTCTTATCCCTCACAATCAAAAGCTTAAAAGGAAATAGCAATCATACTCTGGATTTCCCAATTCACACACTTAATTTCACTAATAATTCTGTGTGCCTTCCATCTTCTGCCAGTAGCCTCTTTCCAAACCTATAGAAGGTACTCTATTTCTCTCAACACACTTCCTGTATTTTGATCTGGATTTTTTTTTTAATAATTTTAAAGTTAGTTTGGTTTTTTTTTTTAAATGGGATGAACACGAATGCAGGTAACATGGAAGAATATGCATTCTAACCAAGTTCTTATTTGTTCTTTTTTTATATTCCTTAATGGCTAAAATTTATTTTGACTTTTTGACTGCTTAATATTCTATACCATATTTTAAAGAGCTACCTGCAGAAATATCAAGAGATTTTTCACATCATAAGAAAGCAGAATCTATTATTGTATGTCACTTGTTGATTTTTAAAAATTAATTACCTTGTATTATTTCATTTGAGTTAATTTGCCACTTTATCTTTTTTGTTTTTTATGCTTCATTCAAATGTTCTAAGGTCCTTTTGTTATACTTCACATTCAGCTTTGACCCTTCTGCCTGATTTTGTATTCTTAGAGAGTTACATCACATCATCGCTCCAATAAATTTCAGATTTATTTGTAAACATATTTGACAACAGAGAAAAAGTAAAAAGGGCTCTCTGACAAGTCCCTGTAGTTGTGAAAACTGACTATTAATTCCCATGTTTTTCTTTTTACCATGACTTAATCTTCCCTTGTATTTCTGACAGTTTATTTAGAAACTTTTGTTCAGAATGTACTGAAAAGCCAAGGACACTTTATTAACCAAATTGCCTTTTATTTTCTCATTTATTGCTGTTTTGGAGAACTCTTGTGGATGTGTCAGACATGGTTTTTCTCTAAAAAAGCTGTGTTGATTCCTTGTAGCACCAGTATTTATCCTCTTGTTTCTACCCTTTGTCCACTGTGGATAATGGTGCTGATCTATAGTTATCCAGATCATTATCCAGCTTCATTTCACAAGTAGGAATTGCTACAGCTTCAATTTATCCTCCTAACACCAGCTCCAGTTTAAGCAGTACTTTGAACTCACCCATAAATAGTTCCAGAGAGAAAAAATCTTCACCTCCTTTGTAGGCAAAACCAATAAATGGGATTCATTGTCTTCTTTTTCTGATAAAACCTTAGTGTTCTCACATATTCTATTTATTGTCTGTATCTGCCTTATATATCTGATTTGTCAGGTTTTCATTAAACTATGAAGAAATGAAAACTGAATGAACATATTCCCTTTTCCTCTACATCATGTATTTTAGATTTTGAAAGTAGTATGAAATCCAATATTAATCCTATTAAAATTTTCATCTCGTAACTCAGAATGTGACTCGTGGTGGCTTATTTTGGGAAATGCAGCATTTCATTAAATGAAATAAGTGACATTATGATTTCATTCAGACCTACTGTGGAAATTAAACCTCTTCAGTAGGACTTTTAAAATTGAAATAATTCATTTTGCAAGGGTAAAGACAATTTAGTGATGAATTTAGACTCACTTTTTAAAATGTATTTCCAAGAGCATTTAAGGGCAGTATACAGATATAATGTGAGGGGGGAAAAAAAATCAAAACCCAAAACAAATAAAAACCAAAAAAAAAACCCCAAAAAAAAAAAAAAAAAAAAAAAAAAAAATAACAAAACCCAAAACAAATAAAAACCCAAAAAAACCCCACAAAAAAAGAAAAAAAAAAAACAAAAAAAACCCCAAAACCAACCAAACAACAACAACAACAACAAAACAACAACAAAAAACCTGTCAGCACTCTATGTCTTAGAATATTCTTAAATTAACTTCTAACTCATCTCCCAGAAATTGTATCACCTGTAATATCACATCCACAAACAGCACAAGTGGTGTAACTTAGCTAAAACTAAAATACCTCATAGACCACTGAGAAATCACTTAAGAGTATCCCACACAGAAGCTTGAAGAACCAGTACTTTAGCAAACTCTTCCTCTGCAGGTGATTAAGAGGGAAGAACTCTGAGTGTTAAACCTGCTGTTGATGTTTTGGGATATCTTTGGTTTTCTACTTTTCTTTTGTGATCTCGGAGCCAAATACTAGCCTGATCATAATGTTAAAGTGCAAAATCTATCTCCCTTAATGGGGAAGTAAGCTTCAACTGATCAGCATCAATACACCCTGAGCAACGTGAGCCTGGAATCTCTTGTTGCTTAAACATGCCCAGCTGACCCCTATCATTTTGTCAGTATATGGTGGATTTGCATCCAGAAAGATTCAGGTTGAATATTAGCAATCATAGGGTTACTGAAGCACGGAAAGAAACTGCCCATTGAGACTTTGTTATCTCCTTCAATAAAGAATTTAAGGACAGGCTACATAAACATGCATCAGGAATGACAAATATATAGCTCATCTAGCCTTGTGCCAGAGAACTTAGTGACCTCTTAAAGGCTCTTTCATTTTTATTTCCCTATGATTCCATGAAGATTTGAAAATAAATACAATAAAAGCTTTGAGATGCAGTAAAGGAGCAATATAATGTTTTGAATAGATGACACCAATGCTGTCTTCCTGGGACTTTTGCCAGGTAAGTGATTTTGAACAACAGCTTTTCTGAACACTTATACTACTGAATCACTCAATTTATTTTCATTGAAGTCTTCATTCTTAAATCCATATAAAGAAATTAGGCATCTGAACAGAGGGGAAACACATTCTGATCTTTAGGAATTGAGTGGTATGCTACAAATATTAATAAATATAAATACCTCTATAAAATGTTCTTTATAGAACATTTCTGTAATATAGATCTTTTCCTATTTGACCTCTCTCAATTTGGACTGATGGGCAGGTCATCTGATTAGTAGTATGTACATGCAAATCCTAGAGAGTTTTAGGAGTCTTTCAAGCCTTTTAATACTGCCAGTGGAAAAATGGTAGTTTTCTGTAGTCAAAGCCTCATTTTGGTATAAATGTTAAAGACAAAATCATGTGATTGTGTTAATTGATGCAGTGTAATTTAGATATGACAATATATATGAAATGGGAAATGACCTTAAAAAGCACTTGAAAACATAAATATAACATACACTTAGAAGTTAGGTATGCTGTGTGTGAGATTATTTTATATCCCGATAATGTCTGTCATTTGTATAGCAAAAATGTAGATCTTAATTAATTTATCACAATCTATTTTCCTCTAAAAAGATTTTTTTTTCATACAACAGCAAAGCAATAGCACCATCTAGAAGAAACCTACTTTCAGTTATGTTAGTCCTTTCATCTATAGCTTTTTTCCTCCCTCCTTTGCACTGTTTAGAAGATATCCCTTCTGTGTTTCCAAATTGGTCAAATTTGTATAGACTTTTAATACTGTAATTACTTGCATGAAGTATCAAAAATTTAAATTAAATTAACATTCTTCTATATAAAGAAAGGCCTCTAAAAACATTTCAGATAAAGAATTAACATAATTTTATTTCGTTATATTAGACTGAGAAATGATTCAGCCATTCTTGACATTTTTACAAAGTATAAAGACAGAATCAGATACTTGACAGAAAAAAAGCTTACGCAGGTGGATAAAGCTTATAAAAGTATAAGAAACTGAGAATGGATCCTAAAATTAAAAATGCTAAAATATTTTAGATAAGCCTTAATACTTGATACTCCTTCCAGAATTTTTTCTCATACTGGTAATACTGGACCAATATTAAAATGCCAGGTGGCCATAGTGCAGATGAAAAAAAAAAAGTCTCATATAATACCATGATAATTCAGATTAAATTTTTCTGCCAGAAAAAAAAAAAAACACCAAAAAACAAACCCCCCCCCAAAAAAACCAATACTGACATGAAATTTTGTCTGGAGGTGGCAAAGAACAGTGGCTCAAGTGTCCAGAGTACCAAAAGATTCTTATGTCCAGCACTGGATTTTCCAGGAAATTTAAATATATAAAACAAAACCCAATAGTCAACTTCTTGATAATTATTTAGGATGCAGCACCTTTAATTTAAATCTTTAGTCTAAATCAGAAAAAGAAACACCAAAAACCCTTGAATCAGAATTTCAGATGAAGCTTTTCTGTCCAAATCTGTAAACATTTTAGAGAAGGTAAGGTCAAAGTGCTGAACTTTTTAACTGGGAAGAAAGGGGAGTATTTTTCTGTCATTTCCTTCACAGGGCTGACAAAATTTTGCATCAGTTACTTAAATTTTATCAGGTGTTCTTGCAGACTAGACATATATTCTGTGATAAAATTTTAGGTCTTGGTTTGGTTGGAGTAGGTTTTTTTGTTTTGTTTTGTGGTTTTCTTAGTTTGTTTTGTTTTGTTTTATTTGGTTTTTAACTAGATTATTAAGCTTGTTGTCTGTGTTTTCCTTACCAAAATTTGAATTGATCTTTTAGTTTTCCTGGGTTCCTGGTCATAAAGTAACAGCTTAATTAGAAATTATAGAGAAAGTCAGGTACTGTGGAAAGGGAAGGACAAACATAGTCTGACTAGTTGACATAGTGTCCTTGTCAATCATCTTGACCAAGCTGGAATTTTCTCCACATGCCGTTGTGGTGACAAGTATTGCATTACTGCAGTTCAGCTCCGAGATGAGATGAGCATCACAGACATCAGGAGTGAGGCAGAATTGTGTTGTGCAAATGTCTGTACACGGATACCTGACCTAGCCCCAGGCAGTGCTGACACCACCATGTGGTACACACAGCCTCCTGCTCCAGAGAATCAGCCCTGATCTCGAGGGTGCCTTGTAGCTCAAGCTTTTTCAGGCCATGGTGATGATGATCCTGATGGAGATTTGTGTCAGGCAGTGAGGGAATCACTGCTAGTTTAGGACCAGCCACGCTGTGCTCTGTGGCACACTGCAGACATACCTGCAGACTTCAGCTGCTCCATGAGGAGAGAGGCACACCAAAGATGTGAGACTGTAAAGTTGTAGTAAAAACCAAACTGCCTAAAAGTCTTGTTTCACAGAATCACAGAATGATGAGGGTTGGAAGGGACCTCTGGAGGTCATCAAACCCCACTGCTAAACAGGGTCACCTGCAGCACATTGCACAGGATCACTTCCAGGAGGGATTTGAATATCTTCACGGGAGGAGACCTCACCACCTCTCTCTGCAGCCTGTTCTAGTTCTCTGAACAGTGCTTCTTCACATGTCAAGTGCCTTCCTTGTGTATCATTTAAAGTCTGCACAAGATGGCAGTTGTAAATTTACAAAGCACAGAAAGCACTTCACAACTTCAAAAGAGAACCTGTTTTGAACTTCTTATCTTCTGTGGGTTTATAGGTGGCAATAGTCACAACTGCACAGCTGAGGTCTGGCATCCTACACTGTGCAATTATGGTGTAACTGTTGATATTCCTACTCAGCACAGACTGGAAAAGAATCAATAAGAAAAATGGCACGACAAAACCAATATATGGCATATAATATTTTCCTTTTTTTGAGTCAGCTTATAAGGAACAGGAACAGGAGATGTGCCTTTCATGTATTTCAGCTTTCATTTAAAATGTATTAATGTAAGTGATTTAGACTTTTTTATTCCATGTTCTAAGTACAAAGAATCAGGACATTAGTATTTAGTGTTCTTTTAATTAAAATAGCAGTTTACTCTAAGCCCTGGAATTAATTACTTTTTGAACTGCTTCTCTGCTCTGCTAATAATGTTTGACAGTTTTAAAATAGAATAGCTAAACTTGAGGCTATTCAGTTTAGTAGGCTGATGCAGAATGCACTGGGAAAGATGAACTGCAATTTAAAATACTGTCATGTGCAAGAGCATACTATTCATTTAATGATGAAGACTTCTGTCAAAATTTGCATATGGATACCAGATGAAAGGCCATTCAGAAGATGGAAACTGAAAGTAATTTTAACATTATTGACTTAATGATACTAAATTTTGTCCTAGCTATGACTTTAAAAAGAGATGATTATTTTTACATGAGGTCAGGCCTTGGAAAGAAATAGTTTACTTTTTACAGGAAATGTGTGTTAAAAATGCTGGGTTAAACATATTTGTGTTAATTATGAAAAAGTGTTACAGGACTTAAATGACAGGACATGTATTCTAAACTAGAAACAGAAAAGTTTTCACCTGTAATAACTTGTTCATGTAAATGATAGTCAAGGAGAGACTCCGTATTTTTAATTACCTTCTTGGAAAAATTGCAACTTCAATGCATTCTAACATATTGCCCCAAAGCATAAGGCAATCATTTTGCCTTATTTAGAATATTTTGATGCTATTTCCCTGAAAGAAAAACCCCATGTATACAGAGTCCTTGGTCTGTTAGTATTTGTAACGAATCAATTTTACCTGAGAAAAGTTTTCACTGTTGCCCATTAATATCCAAGTATCTCCATTAGGACTGTGTCTACTTGCCTTATACATGCACTCTTTCCATCTTCTGCCAACCTTCCCCTTTGTCCCCATCTCAAGATTAGGAAAATGACAATGCAATGAGTGTATAAATTATGTGTTAGCCTAGGAGCTAGTCTTTTAAAATAAGACTTCACTTGGACTGACAATTGTGTATCCAACATCTTCAGTGAAATTTTGTTGATTTACAACTGCCGATCAAGCCAGGCTTTTCCTTCTAATTCAGAGCTCCCAAATAACTCTTCCCACTCTGCCCTCATCTCAGTCTAGTTTGCAGTCCATCATTTATTTACTTGTAGCTTTGCTGCTTGCACTATGTGTATAACTCATGTGCTAGATATAGCAAAGATGCTGACTTGGAAGTTAGAAACTTGCATGCAGCTTTCAAATTACTTTTCCATAAGAGATTATAAATAAATGCTTTTTTTGAACCAGTTCTACAGTAATTAATAATTTCATAGTATTTGTAATAGCTAATTTAACTCCAAAATATATTATTTGCCACCACCTCTGCTACTCTAGCAAGGATGAAATGTTTGGCAAGACAGCAAGATTCATCCACTTCTTTCCATGGCACAATATTATAAGTAGTCTACTTAAATAATAAATATGACTCACTCCGCCTCCCTAGTGCAAAAAAGACTATTTGTCTTAAATGGTAAATTGAGCCCTATTAACAATTCCCTGAAAAAATGCATTTAATTACAGCATTCCACTGGAACATTAATGAAATAGGAATTAGTTGAACTTTCCAATTAACCCTTCTAAGATTCCTCACTACTGTGTAGGAGAAATGGTGCTGCTTTGTCTTATTAAGGAGGTAATTTCTTTTGTCAGTACTAAAGAGTATATTTCAGGAAAACATCCAAATATCTGTATAACTGAATTATACTTTCTCTTAAGTACTCTTCTTCATTCTCACAATGAAGAACAGATTCATACAGTCCCTATATATGTCACATTATTTCTAAATACAGTTTTCAGATGGGACTCCCATTGAGTATTTGTGTTTATTTACCCCAGATAGAGTTATAGGAAAAAGAGTGCAGTAAAAGCTGCAATAGAATGGCTCAGAGGTAAGTGCAGATGAATCAGCTAATAATAAACTAATAATTTTTAGATAATTTTTATTATGTAGTAATCATAGTTGTTTTGTAAGAAACTGGTTATCTATTTTAAAACTGATTTTTAACTTCTGCCATTTCAGGTTTTAATTTTAAATTATGCAGATTCCCATGGTTTATCTTCCGCTGTTGTTTTCAAATTCTTAACTTGTGATAAATGATTCAGAATAAAATCTTGGGAAGATTTGCCGTGAGTTTCATGTGGTCTTACAGTCGTTTCTTTAAAAACTGATTATTTATCATTTTTTGTTGTTCTTTTGCTTATTTGGGGGGGGTGGGGGGGTGGTATTTGATGTTAGTTTTTTTAGCCAGAAAGTAGTAATAACAAACTTCTTACTAGATGACCTGGAAAAGTGAAAATTTTTTTTGGATCTTCCTGTTCAACAGCTTTCTTCCAGACTTCGCCAAAAACAGGTATGGATTTTCTTGACCTCTTTCAGATAGCAACATGTCTGTGTTTAATTCATAAATCAAATCATCAACATGTGAATGAAAAAAACCAAAACAACTAACCAAACAAAACCAAACAACACCCGCCTTCTGAATTGCCCTTGTTCTTGAAATGGTAGAATTAAAGGTTATTGAAAGCCCTAATTTAAGCGACAAATTTATCTCTGTCTTAAATGTGGAATGTGAGCTAGCACTTTTGGAAATGCTATTTGCTTCAGAGGGGATAGCTGGCAGAACTTTAGTGTTCTTCAAATTTTTTTGGTTGCAAACACCCATTAATAAGAGATTTTTAAGCATGCCCAATATATGTTTATTTATTTATAAAATACATACACAGACCACTGTACTAATGCATTGAATTTATAAACCACATACAAAAATAGAAATTAAGAAGGATGAGGTAAGGATGAACTAAAAAACTTTTTTTTAAAAAATAGGTTTTTTTGTTTTGTTTATTAATGGTGTAAAAGAAAATTCTTTCTGCAGCCCAATGGATTTTATTATGCACTCTACTAGTCCACAATTTCCCCACATTTTGGAGACCACCATTCTAAATAAAGAAAGAAAACTGAGTACAGTAGGCAACCTTGTCTATTCCTGTATCACCCCAAAAAAATTACTTTTTAATTCATTCAATTTCAAAGTGACATTAAGCAAACAGGATAAAGAAAGAGAAGAAGAAATAACAGTGTCCTGTAGAAGAGAAGTCTTTTATCCATTGAATTTATGTGGTGTCATGTAAATACAAGTTGCACTTATTAAATACAAGATTAATTATGAAAAAATGCAGTTGAAAAGTGTCAGATTTATCTTCATTACTTGTTTAAACATTTTTCTTCTCATATTTAAGGGTTATTCCCCAGACTGGTTTGCAGAATGGAAATACACTTCAATTTTCAAGAAAACTGTGTCAGAAGAGATGTTCTAAATGTGCCATATTCAGGAACACATTTGTTGGAAGAGTGCAGACCCAAAGTCCTTCTGCATTTACAAGAGACAGTTTGTGAATGACCAGAAAATGGATAAGAGGAAAGATGTCATTTTAAGGGAGTAAAAGGTTCCATTATCCTGATATCACACAGGAAGGTATATTTTATGCCTCTCTGTAAGTGTTTCATCACAAAAGAATGGAATATATTTCAGTTTTTCATGTTTCAGCTACTAGCACTGTTGAAAGAAATACTGAATAAGTCTGTGTTGATCTGCAATTCAGGGCAAAAGGAGCCTATCTGGAAGGTGAAATGGTTGGTACCAAGTTCTCCATGCCTGCCCTATACCTGTATTTATTTAGCACTAGTTTTACTCTGCTCCTGTGGAGCTTCATGTCCTTTAGAAGTTAGAAAACAGATTGCTCTAAGAACACATCTCTCAGCTTAGTTTTGTCTGTAAGAAAAACATTTCTCACACTCAAAGTCTGCTCCAATTTGCAATCCAAAATGCGGTAAGTGAGGGCAATTGGGAGATTCATTTTAGAACCATATTTTTTATCTGAACTAAACATGAATGTAGATGTGCTGATCAGCTTGATGACTCATTTCAGTGTTTTCAAATGTCACACTGTGTATGTGTTATACTGAGACTGTAGTTTGGATTTGCTACATTCTAGAAAAAAATCATTCACAAAGAAATTGCAGCAAAAAGTGCATCTGTGATTACACATGACAGCACAGAATCCAAAATGTTTTTAAAGAAGGCATAAAGAGAAATACCACTCTCGTATTTCTTCCTTCCCACCCTCAGAAGCATAGATTTCTTTCCATAAATAAGGAATCCTGTGCCTTCCCCATTTCATAACTGTGCTTTTTCTTCCAGTTCAAAGAATCTTTTGTTGAAAATGTGGGAGAAACTCATGGCTATTTTGAATCCTATCTACACAAAGAGGAATTAATTCACTTAGTTTTTATGGACTATAGTTAGAACAGTTGTCAATGGCAGAGCTGGGATAAGACAAGACTATCCAAAGCAGCCAAGAAAAGATGGCCAAACGCTGGACAGGTTTTGTTTTCACAAGAAAGACTTTAATTGAGAAAGGTATAGAGTAATTTACCTAAGGTTCCTCCATGCTGGGGAATTTTTAACTGTGACTAATTTACCATTTTAACAGAGACTGAATAATCTCCTCTGGTTCAAGGAGAAAATAAACGAGATATATTGTCTTATCTTCTTACACACTACAACCGGAAGCAAAGCAAGTCAGTCCTGAATGTTAAGGAGTTTCTTTTTCTCACTGAAACTGTTCCCCCACTTCATGATCCGTTGTCACCCACTGTTTACAGACTCAAAGCATCACAGAGTGTTTGAGGTGGGAAGGGATTTCTGGAGACTGTCTTGTCCAACCCCCTGCCTAGACAGGGCCACTTTCAGCCAGTTGTCCAGGACTTCTGTTTTTGACATCCAAGCATATAGGCCAATCACAGAAGGGGGGACAGTAAAGCAGAATTTTTCTTTTCTTCTCTTGTCATTGAAACACCAGCATAACACAATTCAGAGGCAAAAGCTTTTTTTCTATCTGTTGAAGAAAACTGTCCAGTGCTTCATTTAGATCTCAATAGGAGTTTGTATACTACTGTTTTGGACAAAAATGTTAGATATTTTCATGTCTACTTATATTTTTTCATCTTATAATCTAGATGTGGAGGTGTTTTACAGTGCTTAAACTGGTCTATAAATGAGCGATCTCCTTTCTGCCAAACCAACCATCCTCAGGCTGATCAGTGTCTTAGATTGGCCTAAAGATGTTAGACAACAGGAAGGAAGTGCTTCATGTCTTGCTGAATAAAATATTCTGGGTTCAAACATATTGCTCTAAAAATCAATAGAAAAATTCAGTTGAGAATGTGAAAGAGAGAGGCCAACAAAATGTGCTATATGAAGAGATTGCTGTGTAATAGATGGTTTAAAACGACAAAGAATGGTATGTACTGAATCAAGGAATATAATTTTGTAGGATTTTCTTGTCTATTTTTAAAAACAAGATTTAGCTGACAACAAATACAGAAATAATGAAAGTACATTTCTAATCTAAAAGTGTAGTTGTCATTCCATGTAATAAAATAAGCCAATGTTGTTACTCTAAGAAAAATGCAAAACCTAAAAAAACCTTTAAACTCATTTAAAAATCAATAGGACTTTTACCAAGTAAATTCAAAGACTTCCTAACACAACTAAGATGTCATTTGACATAATTTTTTATGGTTATTAGGCTTTCCCATTTTTTTAAAACATTTCATTTTTTTTTAAATGTCAGTCCTTTTCCTCCTTTGTAAATTTACTGCATCATAGAAATGTAGGGTTCTGGCAACTGGCTAATTAGGAATGTAAAAATACACACTAAGTATATAAAAATTTAGCTATAGAATTCCACAGTAATGGAAGATGTGCCCACCTAAGAGCATGAGTTACTAGTTTACTAGAAAGAGCATTTACCAAAACACACATAAAGAAATCTTGCAACAAAATGAGACATAAAGCCAAAAAGAGATGGTGGTGAACATTTTAGTAGTTGTATGAAGTTCAAAGTTTCAGACTCTCTACAGAAGTGATATCTACTGAGGCAGAAAGCAATTTTGAACAGTCTCTAAATTGCAAACCCTGGGTACTTGCTTATAAACACTTTTACATAAGCTTTTAGCATTCAGTGATGTAGATCCTGAGATATCTCCTTAAGGTCTCATTGCTAATGAGAACACTCAGTGGCCGTTGTGGTCATGCCTCATTTATTTTGTGGATGTCTCCCTCCATAATAGTTACTGATTACATTTTGGCATAAACACACTTGGTATGTTCTACTTTCTATTTCTCCATACTATTGCAATGGTGTTCTTAAAATTGAGTGACAATAAAAGATCTAGGAATTTTAAAACTGAAAACATCCTGTTCCAGAAAAGGAAAAATGTGAAGCTCACTGTTATATGATGTGACACAGCACATTTCCCAGAACAGCAAAATCAGCTGTTTTGTGCATACTTGTTCTATTACCGTTTTTTTAAAGTAACTATAACTTGAAACTTAGCCATATGGATGTCTGCATCATCCTGCAGAAGAAACATCTGACTGTCTATAAACATTTGTACGACTGTTTTCAACACTGCCCTTTTGCTGTTACTCTACTGTTCCCTAAGATAGTCTGCCACACCTGTACAGAAGTTTGTCCTATGGATAAATCAGGTGTCTTTCAATTACTCTACAAATAAAGTTCTGCAACTCATTGTGGATGAGAATAAGGAAGGTCAGAGAAAGTGCTGAGAGGGTTAGAAAGCAGAGTAGGACAGTTTATTGAGATTAACAGCTGCAAACCTGATGTTGCTAATGGCAAGATGGATTACACAAAACACGTGAATGCTTTCATGAAGTCTTACATCTTCTATATTCCTTATTACAAGGAGCTTACTCACAGTTCTGTAGCAAAACCCTGTGCCCTTCTCACCCCACAGGATTTTTAAGAGCTCAGTCAGGCTGGCTGGGTTGCTGGCTGGCTGGCTGGTTGAATGGGTGAATCCTGCTAGCCAAGATCACTTCTGACTTACCCTAATGTGCACACTGTTATTGCTGACTGCCTGCAATCGTGAGCAGTGATGGCAGATACAGTCTTCATTCCAAAGTATGGGGCAGACCATCCACAGGCTGAAAAAGCCCACTGAAGCTTTTTATTAAAACATAGCTTTTTACTGGGAAAAATAAATAAATAAACAAATAAATAATAAAAAAAGCATAAATAAATATCCAGACTTCCTCATCATTCACCTTCCAGAATAGCTGCTGTGCTGCTCAGGGCTGTCCCAAAGGCAGCAGGGGTACCCACCTCACTAAAAGGTGCCCTGAAGACAATAGGCCTCCCGCCTATGCTAGCACTGCCCCCAGATCTCGCCGGCAGATCCCGGGATGCGGGACAGAGCTCATCCCCGCACCGCGCCCGGCCGCGGAGCCGCGGGCACACAGCCACCGCTGCCGCCAGACCGGGCTGCATTTCATTTTTGATTGACTTATAGCCTCCTTCCCAACACGCCCTCCCCTCCTCTCCCTGCCCCGGCTGCGCTTCCAGACGCACTTTTCTTGTTGCAAACGGCGTGAGCATCAGGTGCGGGCAAGGAGGAGCGGCGCCGACCCCGCCTCCGAGATGCTGCTGCGGCTCGGGGAGCGCGGGGCAGGGGCTGCGGGTATCCCGGGTCCCCTGGCTCTGCCCCATCCCCGCGGGGGTCGGCGGCTTTCCCGCGCCGGCTGTTCCCCAGCCTGGCGAAGGAACCGGGGAATCCCATGCTGCTCCCCTGCACTTCTGTGACACAAATCTTCCCTTCTCCTCGTCCCTCCCCGCAGCCCCAGCCGTGCGCTTCGCTCCCTGCCCCTTCTTGCCGCCCTCCCCTCGCCCGGGCCGGGAGAGCCGAGGCCGCGGCGCTGCGGGAGTCAGGGGTGCCGGTGCCGTGGCTCTGCAGGGCCGGCTCCCGAGGCCAAGAGGGGACACAGCCCTTTCTGTTCATCCCTTCCTCCTCCCCTCTTGTTTTCCATTGAGACCATTTCACCACTCTTATTATTAATATGTTTTTTCGACTATATTCTGCCCCCGTCCCTCCCGCCCTGGCCACTAGCCCTCCGCAATCTCGTCAAAGGGATGGATGTTTGGGATGGGTTGTAGCTGGGGAGGAAGATAAGTCCTAGACGCGGGGGGAGGGCGGGAGAGAAGGGGAGAGATTTTGCAGTCGTCTCTGGGCTGATTGGAAGAGGTAATCATTGTATCTGCGGCCGGAGGATTAGCAGATAAACTTTTATTGCTCCCTTTTGTGAGTGTGTGTGCGTGTCTTTGTGCGTGCGTGGGTGTGGGTGTGTAGAGGAAGAAGTCTCTCAAAGGGGAAAATCTTTTCAATTTCCCTTTGGCAGGTGCAGGTCAAGGAGGAACTCATGAGCATTTTGTTTGATCCATCAGCTGATTAGGAGAGGGGAAGCTATCCCTCTTCTCTTACCCTTCCTTTCCCAGTTTTGAAATCATTCCTTCCCCACCACTGCCGCCCTCCTGTCCTTCCCCTCCTCTTTCCCTTCCCCTTCCCCTCCACTGAATGAATGGAAGAGTCTCCACGGTTTTCTTCTGCTTCTCGCCCTGGACTGGAGAAGTGAGGGGGCATCTGTCATCCTCGTCCATCTCTTTCTCGCTCCATCCATTCTCAAGGGGATTTCAGACCGTGCAATGTGTTTTCAGCCTCTTGCCGCTGCTACCACTTGATACTGTGTTATGCGCAGGGAGAGGGTTTTGCAAAAATGGATTTATTCGATTTTAAAGGATGTCTTCTCTAATAAGGTTCTCATTGCACATAAATATGACTAAATCCCCTATTTGGTAAATCTTTCTCTACCCCACCCCTCCTCTTTGGGTTCCCTCCCGCCCGCCCCCACCCCTTCAGAGGAGCAAGCACAGGGAGCTGATGACGGACCCATTAATCCCTTCTTCAATGCATCAAAAGAAGCCGAAGGGCTGGAAGTCGCTGGGCTCGGAGTCCTGCAGGAAATGCTTCGATCTGCTTTTGGTTCTGTATGAAACTGGTGACTAGGGGCTCGGCTCGCTCCGCCGCCGCCGCCCGCCGGCACCTGGATGCGCGGGCCGCCGCCGCCGCCGCCGCCTTGCCCGCCGCCGCCGCGATGCACCGCTCCTGGCGGTGCTGGTGATCGCTCGGGTGTGATGGGATTGAGCCGGCGGTGATCATTTGAAGGCGGTGAGGGAGAGCGAGGGAGAGGAAAGGCTGCTCGGCTCTGCTGTGTGTGTGGGCTTCAGGCATTTTTTTTTCCTTTTTTTTTTTTTTTCTTCTTCTTCTTTTCCTACTTCCATCCTCTCCCCGCCACTGGAAGTCCTCCCGTATCTAAATGGAATTAGTGGAGACCGAAGCCCCTTGTGTAAGGAACAGACATGACCCATGGGCGCAGCTTCTTTCACAGTGAGTATCAATCTCCCCCTTGCCACCCCCGACCGAGCTCCGCCGCCGCGCACGGGCTCCTGCCCTGCGCTGCCTCCACTCCTGGCGCAACGGGACGCCCAGGCTTCCCGGGCGAGGGGGCGAACTCCCCCCAGGCACACACCGCATCCTCTCCCCCACCACGCTGCGGTGCTCCGGAGGGCAGCCGGTGTCTGCCAGCGCCGTGGGGCGGGCGGCGGGGCACGCTCCCGGGGGCTGGAGGCTTCCACCTGGGCGCGACGCTTCTGCCGGCTTTTGCCGCGCCGGGAGAGAGCGGAGCGAGCTGCCCGCGGCGCCGTGGGGCCCCGGCCGGGGCTCGAAGCGGCCGCCAAGGGTGAGGGGGCGCGGGGCAGCGCCGGGAGCCGCGGCGGGGGCGGGGGCGGCCACCCCGGGCACGGATCCCGGAGAGCTGCGGGGCGGGGGCGGCGCTTTCGGCTGAAATCCACCAGGATTAGCGAGGAGGCACCGAAATATATCACCTACTCTTCCAAGACCTTAGGGGCCTCGAGGTGCGAGGTGGGACTCCCTCTCCCGCCTCTGTTTTGCGGAGGGTCCGCTGTTCTGAAGGGGCTCGACTGGCCCCAGTTCCTCCCAGCACTTCTCTGCGCGCCCACACCTGTACAATAGCGCTATGAGCAGGTATTGCTTGTCCAACAACTCTTCGCCAGGCTAAGCCACGTCTGTGCCAAATCACAGCCTCCTAAAAGCCTGGCCAAAAGATAAATCACTTAATGTACAGCTTGTAATGAAAAAAAATGCACAGATCCAAAAAAGATGGAAAGATGCGTAATCAGAGTGGCACTAGAAAGCACGATTATAATTACACCCGTGATTAGGAGGGAAAGGGGGAGGAAGAAGACAGTGAGAATGCAACAAGAAATTTTGTGGAAACTTCTTTAAAATAATTCCCAAACCGAGATAATGACAATATTGTTGCTATGCTGCCAACACTTCCCAAGTGACAGTTTTCAATGAGTGAAGATTCCGTGGTTGATCTCTTTGGGGTCTTGCTTTTTTCCCCCCGTCTCTGAAAAGCACTGTTATTTTTCTGTGGCTTGAGAAAGAAAAAGGCGTGAGAAATTCAAACCTGAAATTTGGTATCATGGGTGCATTTGTGTAGAGGGATCATAGAATAAAATGATCTGCCTTGTCTACTTGAATAATATGTATTTGTGTTGGCTTTTCCCAAGAAGACCACAATTTTAATTACTTTCTGGCAACTTGCATATTTTGGTGCTACTGTTAATAACACTAAAACAAGAAAATTTTTCTGGTTTTTTCTTTTTTCTTTTTTCTTTTTTTTTTTTTTTTTTTTCTTTTTTCTTTTTTCTTTTTTCTTTTTTCTTTTTTAACATGAGAGAAGTGTTTCACTTATCTATCCAAATGTTAAATATTATACCTCTAGAATAAAACCAAAACCCCCAAACACTTAGTTTCTAAGTCTCTGCTTGTCTATTGGACTTTATTATCAAGATTATTTTGACTGCTTATTAGCAGCAAATGCTAATATAATGACATTTAAGTAAAGTTCTCTGCTTTAGGAAAGCAGCTCTATGGTTTGGAAACCTCTTTTCTAGAAGTTACAGCTGGAACTGAAAAGACCTGTGGGGCTTTTGTCGTCTTAGTAATAATATATCTGTGACTTGGACCAACTCTCTTTACTTCTCTGAACTTCACTTTTGTCTGTATAGAAAATGAGGGGAAACCTAACAGATAAAGGTGTTTGAAATAAACGTGTAAGGATCAGATATGCATTGTTATGAATTGCCTAAAGGAAACACTTCTCATGTGGATTTTGTTTGGTTATCACGCATCCTATTCTAGCTTCCACAAATTTATGGGAAGAAGGAACACTCACAGCTGATTTCATATTTGAACACCAATCGACTTTACACTATTGAGAAACTAGGTGTAGGCTGGTAAAGATTGCAAGCATAGATGCATTATGATCACTGCATGAAACACAGCTCAAGTAAATGAGCAACTCAGTAAAGGGATGACTCCTGCCTTGCCTTTGGATTTTGACAGAGTTGGCAGGCAGAGTCCCAGCTAGCATGTATTCCCAGAATTCATCCCTGAGGAGAGCAAGGGCATGAATGGCTAGGTAGCATTCAGATCCAAGCAGAAGGTGTAGTGTTCTCACTGAATGCCCATGACATGCAAGAGATTTAACTATCAGTGCTGCCAACATCTGTCCTTAGCGGCTGTGAGCCTGACCAAGAAATAGTGAGTTTGCTGCCAAGCCTTCATTTTCCCAGAATTTCAATCTTACCCTGCTTAATAGAGCAGCCATCATCCATGCTTCAAACCCTCTGTCACATGGGAAAGGTCAAAGACAAAGAAATAAGGATCTCAATGCCATCAGAATACTGGAAATATGGAGAATGGCTTCCTTTGGAGTGAAAATGACACATAAATTGTGATAAAAAAGGTGAAAATGTTGAAAGCACCATCTTGGAAAGGATCATAATTACTAGCCCATGGTGGCTTTTAGTGTCTCTTAGGGAAAATAAGAAGAAAGTATGCCATTCAATTACTTTTATTAATTGATGGGTTCCTCGTCATAGTCATCAACAAAATGGTAGCTGACTGATCCAAAATGTTCCGAATAAGCACACAACTTAATTTCCACCTTAAGGTCAGTGTAGCCTGGACACTGTGTTTGGGCCTAATGCCAAACTAGCTGGGGCAAAGCCCTAAGCACTCCAAGAAATGATGGATCTGTTCTCTTTTGCACTTGCTATTCCACTTTCTCTGATAGCCAAAGAAGTTATGAATGATGACAGGAAAATCACTGTGTGATTTCTTCATCAGGTAGCTAGCTAGTCACTTTGATCTCCCAAATTAGTCTCATTATGACTCTACTAAGGGTTTGCCTCTTAGTCTTTTCTAGTCAAACTGTTGTATCTGGAAATTCCCAGAAACCCAGTCATTATCTCCAGGTCAAAGTCCATTTCAGAAAAGGGTTGCATTTGTTTCTAAGAGGCACAGTTGTCCTATCATGGTTGGAGACAGCAGATACCTGTTTATAAAGTGGGCTGCAGGTTCACTGCAGCAAAAAAGCAACAAGCAACACCCTCTCAACAAGTCAAACTAGATTAATGAGATTGTTAAACACACACAAAAAATTACTTCACTAGAGATTTGCAAATGCTTTGATGGATGTGAAGAACCCAACCTCTCACTTCTTTCCTACTCCCAGTACTCATTTTCAAATTTTATTATGCCAGAGTGAGAGACATTAGTACACACAGTGGCATTGAAATTTAGTCTCCCTCTGTTAAAAGCAGCCACTTTTCTACTACTGATATGAACTATTATTATATAAATAGGTATTGGTAAAAACGTTTTTCCTTAATATTAAAGAAAAAACAAAAAAAATGGATGGGAACACCAGTGCCTGTGGATTTTGTTTTAAACCCAAAAGATTTCCTCTTTATTTGCATACATTTGCAAAGAGAAGTACTTACAAGAATAGGTCATGAAGAAACTTGGTTATACAATATGTGCAATTAAAAGATGCAAGTAAAAGTGAAACTTTTTCTTTACAGCAATGCTATTTCATTTGTATTCTTGTAAGATGAGTGCAAGTAATTTGATTGCAGAAACTATCACTCTGTGATATTTAATGCATATTTCTCTTTCAGTTGTAGCAAGTCTAATCATCCTACATTTGTCTGGGGCAACCAAAAAAGGAACAGGTATGTAAATGTCAAACATTTTTTTCAGAAAATTTAGTAAAGACCAAAATATGGATTTGAGGTTTTAGTTTAGTTTTTGAAATTTTTAGTAGCTCATTTACTTCCAGTGTCTGCCCTTTGTCCATTTGTTTGGAGTATTCACATGCCTCTATACACACAAAAAATCCAGGGGTGCTCATCAGGCTCAGCCTGACTTTAACTAAAGACTATTAAACACTCCTACTTTCAAACTGGGGAGTCCAGTTTGGGCACTCAGCCACCTACACTTAAAACCTTTTTTCTTGTTGAAGTATGATTAAAAAACTGAAATTTGGTATCATGGGTGCATTTATGCAGGGGGAGTAGAGAAAGAGATTCTTGAAAGCCCTGGATGCTCAGTGTGAGGAGAGCCTGTCAGGGGATGCTGCTAAGCACGGTGTGTGTCTGAACCTGTGTCTGAATGCACAGTCCCTGCAGGCTGGAATTTATGCCAGGAAATTGGGCTCCGTGTCATACTCTGCCTGGATATGCACCAGGGTGAAAAAGAAATGCTTGCAGAGTATAAGTCTGATCTCAGATGGTTAATATCATCCTTGGAAAGTGCTTGTTTCCATCCGTTGATCCTAAGAGGGAGCCTCAAACACCTTTACTCTGTGCACAGGGGGCTTAAGTAATATGGGACAGCTCTTTGGTTATGAAATACCTCATTCAGAGCAACACCAGTCTAGAACCTATTATCCTTCCTTTTAATAGCAGGCTAGATATATTTCCTTCTGAAGAATCCATCTCATTTTAGCCTACTTGTCAAAGCAAGATGCTTAGGAAGGGATCCCTGATCTTCAGCTTCAGCTGGCCCAAACCTTTGACTCCAGTCTCTCTGCCAGAGAGCAGAAAGAAGTGCAAGAGATTCAGGACTGGGAAGAAAGCAGACAAGAAGGTCTGACTCTGCTCTCTGAGGATTCACTTAGGAGAAGACAAGTTCTGGACTGTGATTCCTGGCCTCAGAGCTATTTATTAATTTTACAGCAAACAGATAAAAATAATCTATGAACCAGATTCCAGGATTTCCCCTGTCTACCTCTGTCCAGTGAATATAGACTAAATATGCTGCAGATTTAAAACAACATATATATATATGATCATAATTCTCTGGGTTATTGCCCTGATTTTGTGACTGATATATTCCTGTATTATGACATGAAGCTTGCTGATAAAGCACATGCTTGTGCTTTTTGAGATGTATGAGTGGGAAATTCATGCCTTCCAATTCTCAAGCACGTGCTTTCTTTAGAAGGTTATTATTTTAAAAGCAATGCAAATTCATTTTCCCCTAGACATTCAAACCTCTCCTTTGCTTTGAAAAACATATTTTGAGTAAGAATTATATGTTTGTACCCCTAAAAAACAGCCTTATTTTCCCCTAGATCAATTATCATACTCAGTCTCCACAGATAAAAGTTTGAGGCCACTGACAGAAAAGGGGCTGTTGTATTTATCTTGTGAGAGAGTTTTAAGTGTCACATGGACATAATAATTTTTGGGCTAATTATATCATGCTTAATGTCGTTATTTCACAGAAAAGCAAACTGTTTCCGAAGGACAGAGACCAGTGCAGTGTGGAACTTGGACAAAATATGCAGAAGGAGGAATCTTCACTTCTCCAAATTACCCCAACAAATATCCTCCGGACAGAGAGTGTGTCTACATTATAGAAGGTGACCAAAAGAAGAATCTTTATATTTTGCCATCAGCTGTATTAAAAATAATAGGTTTTATTACAAGTGAAAAGTAGGTAAAGTCATGGAAACAAATATTTTCAAGACAAAATATTTAGAGAACCTCTTGATTTCTGTTTTGATATAACTCGTTAAGGTGGTAAGTATGTAAGACTTAGTAATAAATAGTACTTCAGGAATTTATTTCAGGATATTTAGAAAATTAATAGAACCTAAAATGCAATGTGACAAAATAAAGGATATTTTAAAATGAGTAGTAAAAATGAACATGAGAAACAAAAATTGTTTTGACTTTCATGCAGACATTTTAAACTTACTGTAGCTGAACCAGGGATGACAAGCTTAGTACAGTAAAAGAAAATATCTATGTAGTGAGTGTTAAAATTGTTTTCCATCCAGTTCATAAGAAATTACAATGAAATAAACCCAACCTACAAAATTAAACTAGAGGAGAATATGCATTGGCATAAAGCATCTCTAAAACTTAGTTTTTAAAGAGTATACAGTTGCAGGCACGGAAGTGAGGTAAGAAAGGCTAAAGGTATATTGCAAACAAACTATGTGGTTTCTTTTCATTAGTCTTAGTACACTGGATGTTGGAAAGATTGCTGTGATAATGAATCTGTGGAAAGTAATAGAGGTTAGATCCTCTCAGAGCTCAGAAAAGATGAATCAGAAACTGTAGAGTAAATCCCTGGAATCAAAAAACTTCTTTCATGAGTTGTGAATACATGTAGAATAAAACAGTGATGGTCTTCTATCCATGTTTCATTTAGAGAATTATTAATTAATGATTGAGTGAGAAACTACAGAAATCATTATTTTAAAAAAGATGCAGGTAGCATCAAGGTATATTTCCAAAGATATATAGCTGATTTAAATTGAATGAACTGTTCTGGACCCACACACACTCTGTACTTTTAGAAAGTCAAGAGTCACAGTAAAATGACTGAATTTCACTTTGGTGCTAGATAACTTGACAGAAGTAAGTCAGAAGAGGTGATTATAAGTAACGTAGCCAAACAAACTCTTAAAACAAAATTTAAGCTAGCCTGTACATGTCTGAAATTTAAACAGACACATGGTAAATATTTAAATTCCAGCATAGTTTAGTAATTGGTTTAAAATAATAAGTTTTTTGAAGCAGATAAATGTATAAGTTCAAAATATACAACGTAGTATAATTTTTTTTTCAGTTACACTCATATTGTTCAATCCGGGTCTTTTTCTATATATTGATCAAATTATCTAACACTACTGTGAGACTGGGAAGAAGCAAGCCTGTTTTATCTTCAAAGATCTGAAACACAGGATGTTTTGTCATTAAAGTGAAATGGTGTAGAAAATAACCTACCATTTTTATAAAATTTAGTCCCACATCTCAGGTCATGAGATATTCTTTCTCACAGTAAGAAGGTGCTTGAAAGTCCAATATAGTAAAGACCTTTATCTTTATTATAGCAATTAAGTACTTAAAAAATATAATATGCTGAAAGATTGCAAAATACACTGTTGAAATAATGTCTTTAGATCTAAAATATCTAAATATTTTAGATCTAAAATATCTAAAAATGGAAATGCCAAATAACAATTTGAAAAGGAGACATTTATTCAACCAACTTCTATGACGAAGATGAAATTCCACATTGACAAGTTTAGAGCAATGTATAAGGAAAAGAGTAAACTCAAGAGACATCTTGTTATAATTTATTGGAAAATTCAATCTTGTAAAATTCAGTTGATCACAATTTTTTTATGGCATGGGTATTTTCTTCTTCCCACCCAGCCTAATCAACAGTTTGGATTCCAGCTGGTTATTTTAAAACCTACAATGAACCATAGACATTGCATAACATTTTCAGCTCTGATGTCCCCGTGTCTATTTCTGTCTTCTAAAAAAATCAGAAATAGTAATTTCTGTCTGGAAAATGTCACAAAAATAAGCAGAGATATAGGAAGATATCTGAGCAATAAGATTTTAAAATGTGTCAGATTTCCAAAAAAGGCAAAAGAACTACTGAAGGTCAACAAAACCTTTTTTGTAATTAAAATAATTTGTTTATCCATATTTATTCTTTTTGCAACATATAAGATGACAGAAAATTATAAAGAAGTCTAGTAAGTATCAGCTTTTCCCTACATCTTTTATATTCTGTGAAACTCATTGTCATAAGGCACTGCTATTAAAAGATTAAAAAAAACCACTGATAGCAATGTCTTTGAAATCAGATAACAACCTATAGAAATCGTGGGTAATCCTGAATAAAGGAGGAAATAAATATTTTAGAGTAAGACAGAAACATCTCTTTATGCATTTTATTTCTATAATTAGTATTGAAATTTCAATATGCTTGAACAGCTTCTGAATCTTGTTGAATGCCAAGCACCAAACTAGAGGGACTCTTGATGTGGTCTAGAATATCATCTGCCCATCACTATCTCCCTGTTATGATTCTCAGGGAGTTCAGCCTACCAGGACTGTATATAACATACTGAAAGCTGTATGATGTGGGTATAAATGCATATATGAATCACCAGGTTCTTTTCTGGCTGCTTGCATTCATTCCTTCATGTATTTGCTGTCAAACATAGTCTTAGGGCAAATTCAAACACAATTCCTAGTGACTTTATGTGGTTGTTACCGAGGACTCCAGCTTGTAGTGTGGTGTAAACAGCTGAATTTCATCTCAATTTGTTTTCCTCCCCATTGTAGTTCAACTTGTATGTATGCAATCCCTTTATAATCTCAAAATTATTTTGGTGATGTAAAGGAGCTGGCAGAAGTTGTCAGGATCATAGACTGTGAATTTCTGAAAGAAAAGGAGATTCCTGACTGCAGAGGCTTCTATCCCAGCAGTCAAAGACATAAGCAAATGAAACAGCTGGAAGTTTCTTAGATTATTCTGCTTTCTTTCTCTCTCTCTCTCTTTTTTTTTTTTTTTTCCTCTTTTTTTTTTTTTTTTTTTTTTTTTTTGGTTTAAATTCTGATTTTGTAGTAACAAAAATGAACTCTTTAGACAACTAGGAATTTTAAAGTTCTGGTTGAATGCCTTTCTAAAAGAAATCCTTTAAGTCATCTGGAAATCATGGCCTCTGTACAAAAATTGTTATGCTACAGAGAAGTGTCACAAATGAGGCTTGGAGGAGTGGGATACAACTCCCCAAGGAGTTTCTGATGAATCCCATCTGCTTTTCAAAATGCAATGAGAATTTTTTCTTTTTGTTTGGTTTTTTCTTTTTTTTTTCCTTTCAATCTTAGTTGGCATATAGAAAACATAGAAAATGAGCTGAGAAAAATTGGCCAAATTTCACCCTTTTTCTGCATATTCATGATTCTAACCTGACAAAATTCACAGCTGCCCAGAACAATCACAGCAGTGACAGCAATAGCCTTTGCCAGACTGAAGAACATTTGGCATGTGTGCTATAAAAGGAAATTTGCGCAGGAGATTTTGTAGGAGCAAAGACTTTTATTTGTATTAAAATATTTGGGGAGTGGGATAGTCATGCCATACACACTATAACTTGAGAATCAGTTTAACAATCATATAAGTGAAAAACCTGTAAAATTGTAACCACTCTTCTGCTTTTAACAATTAAGTGCTTATTTATAAATGCAGGTATGGACCAGAATTGCTTTATGGAGATATAAAATATATCTTCCACTTTACAAGTTTGTAAACATACAAAGTTATCAATCTTGAAAATCTCATGTTCTCACAAAAGACCATTAAACTCTTTCATGATATTTCACAAGTGTTAGACCATTAAACTTTTTCATGATATTTCACAAGTGTTAGAAAATTGTCATGTTATCACCAAATGAAAAACTTCTGCTCAAAGTCCTTTTGTATTCCACAGTGATTTTTGTGTTGAAAAAAATTTCACCAAAACAATGAAAAAACCCTATTTTCAAATGAAGATGAATGTGGTTTCCTTATCAATAACAGCAGGATAGCCAGAAAGAATGA
The DNA here is from genome assembly GCF_014805655.1 of Passer montanus. Classification (NCBI taxonomy): domain Eukaryota; kingdom Metazoa; phylum Chordata; class Aves; order Passeriformes; family Passeridae; genus Passer; species Passer montanus. Next base: position 8,519,499 of record NW_024367037.1, read on the forward strand.
GGATTATTGAAACTATTAGTAGGGCAGCAGTTCATAGAGATGGCAGTAGGTGTTGAGTTGTTTCTAATTTCCATGCAGTGTGGCAAATTGAAACAGATTTTTTCACTTAACTTCAGCTGTCACTACACAGACTTAGAGGCTGATCAGTATTAAAACCTTAATTGTGTAGTTTTTTGCAACTGTTCTACTGCAAGATGGAACCCAATTACTTTTTTTCTCATTGGATGTAAAATCTTGAGTTCTTGTGTAAGATAGTTAGATGAAAAAGATGACAAGACATGCAAGCATTAAATAGGCCTTTCCATGGTTCTAAACATTTTTTGAAGAAAGATAATTGGAAGTTAAATATGGAAGTTGTGGCATTTGAATTCAAGTTATTTTATGAGACATTATTCAATATATTTCATTTGGAGTGGACAACAACTTTTCCTGACATCACAGCCACAGAAGAAGTTCTGAAGATGTAAATGGGCTCTACCTGTTAATTAGGATACCAGAAATAACCACTCCATCCTTCCTTTTCTGATCAGATGGCCAGATACCAATGTGGTCTGGAAGATTTGCATATTCTGGATGTTTTTTGATTTATTTTTCTGTAGGTACACACACACTAGTATTAGTGACTGTTCTGGACTTGTTGCCAGTTTATTTCTGTAAATTTTACAGGAACCTCATTCACACATCCTTTGTTGCAAAAACTGTGGCACAAGATGTGTACTTAAACAATAGCTGCTTGTTCTACCTTGTGTTTGGAAAAGAAACCCCTTATCAAAGCCAGAGCATAAGTGTGAAATGATACAATTTTTGCTAAACGGAACTTAAAATTGAGAATTTGAATTATATGTTTTCATCCTTTATGGTCATATCTAGGAAGTTTTGACTAATTTTGTGTCTTATGTAGATTATTACAAACAAAGCATTTAACCATTAACTAAATATGAAACACAAGAAGAAAAACAGAAATGCATTTAAAAACACCTGATGAAAAGGTCATGGATGTGTGTGTTTCACTCTGGAGTTACACACAGTTACAGAAATATGAACTGTTTCTAGTGGCATGGCCAAAATGGTGCCAGAACATGACTTCACATTTATAAGGGATATGAATGGGCAGTGGTCTAGCCTTCAAACTCAATCCCCAGCCTTGTTTTATCCCCAGTGGAGAAGTGCTGCTAATGAATATTCCATGCTCCATTCGTAAAGTGAAGTGGCCTCTACTCACAGGACCTTCAGGGCAAAGTGGAAACTTGAGCCCTCCTGATTCTCTAGCAAGATCTGAGCTTCACTAGGAAAAGCCTCATGTTTAGTTTGCTGAAAATTAAATAAAGGCAGAATAGTGTAAACTATACCAATATTATGGTCATAAAACTGGTTGGCAGATTCAGAAAGTGACATGTAGATTAGGGTTGTGGAAATTTTGTTTTTTCTCAGGTTATTCATTCACCCAGCCAATAGCTCTTATGTGTAACTCTGTAGGCCTGTTTTTATTTATCCACAATCTTTCCTTTTACTTCAGAGCCTCCTATACTAAGGCTATAGTTTTACATCAAAACTATAGTTTTGTATAGTTTTCTACATCAAAAATCATGTCAAATAACTGAACTCTGAGGGGGCCTTGTGGCCATTTTTAAAGTTACATGAGTCTTGGATACAGAGAAGACCTGTGAAGAATTTAACTATGGGCCAGCACTTGTAACCCTATTCTTAGTATGAATTAAGGCAGCAGAAATAAAGTTTTTAACTCTATTCTTTGTATGAAATAAAGCAGCAGAAAGAAAGTTTTTAAAGGATAAATATGTTATGATAATGGCACAAGACATTTTTGAAGCAATCACTTTGTGGCTGCAGGAAGGACAGCTGTATGCTGCTGTATGTCAGCATAGCTGACAGCCAGTAGTAGGAGAATTGATCTTCATATCTATTTAGTGAGATTAAAACATAATAATAAAGCTCTAAACAGGTTAATAGCATAACATTGGAGTCATGAATGTGTAAGATTTTCAAGCCAAGATGAGCATTCTTAAGATTACCTAAAGTGTTGTCAGAACAGAGTTTCTGATACCTGACACTACAGTCCTTAGGTGGATGATGAGCAGCTCAACAAACCTCCTTAAATGGAATAAGAGCATGCAGAATATGATCCCAAATTGAAAGCTGCTGATTGCTCTCTTCTGTCCTAGTATTGCTTAGTTGAGTTTAAATCAATAATTTTTATAAAAGTGTAAATTCAAGGATAGAAACTTCTGAGTAAAATTAATCAATGATGTCTTCCAGGTACTTAATATTTTACTATAATCTAAAAAGATTTACTTTGGTCTTCAAACCTCAGCAAGGATAACATCATTATGAACTCCTTTACAAGCTTTATTATCTGACCTTACTTTTGTAAATTTTTTTGTACTTTCAAAGTAGCTTCCATAGACTGTGAATTTGGTGCAATTATATGTAAAACATAGACCTTTGCTTTTTCTACTGAATTTGTATGGGCATAAAGATCACAAATTTCCTGTAAATTAGTATAAATAATGACAAGTCACTAGTTTTTCCCTGAATGTGAATGTCTTCAAATTAAGAACAGTAGAAAAGGTTTCTTTTTATGTTCAGTTAAATGTTTCAATAAATATCAATCATCCAGTTACATTAGTATTGTAAGTAAAGCTGTTAAAATATTCTTTCTTTCCAAATAAGGTGTTTTATTAGCTTACTTCTCAAATGCTTCTTATAAAATGAGGCCATATTTATTTACATGGAATAGTCATAAGAGGGATCTGACTATGTGCTCTTATATAAAGATTTCAAAATTTACCTGATATCTTCTTACTCAGTTAATTTTAAATAGTCTCTCGCCTTACGTGAATAATGAGTTCATAACAAAAGCTTCACTTTAAAACATTTCAGAATCCAAACAAGATCTTTATTCTTGTGACACTGACAGTTTTCTTATTACTCTTGAGGAAATAAATGTAGAGATACTGACTCCTGGAGTGGCAACAGTTTCCATGCCAAGCAGTTTCCATGTTAATAACTCGGCATGGAGTTTGATCTTTCATTATTTTCTTGTGAAAAAAATGGTAACTCTGGCAAAGCTCATGGTAATGCAAACCTCTTTTGATATGTGTAATGTGTAGGACATTAAGCAGTTTCCATGTTAATAATTCGGCATGGAGCTTGATCTTTCATATTTTCTTGTGAAAAAAATGGTAACTCTGGCAAAGCTCATGGTAATGCAAACCTCTTTTGATATGTGTAAAGTGTAGGACATGATCCCATGAGAGGCACAGCAGGCAATGACATAACAAATCCTTGTCTTAGCAGAAGGCTTTGTCAGCAAAAGGCTCCAGTGCACCATGCTCTAGACACGGAGGCACACAGCTTCTCCTATGGCCAGGATAAAGCATAGAAAACAGTGCACCTCTAGGAGCTTGCCTCTCATAGAATGTATTGATCAAGCCAGGATTTTCCTCCTCCTTGTAAGAAAATATTATATTTCTACCAGTTACTTTTTTTTTTTTTTTTTTTTTTTTTTCTCTATAGAGGAAATGCCAGGAAATATTTGTTTTAGAGATCGTTCCAATCATCTCTAGACTTAAGACCTATCATTAAAGATGGATTTTTTAAAATGTCTACTTAAATGGCCACAATGAAATTCCTTCAAGATTTTCAGTATATCATTTGCTCTTCAATTATAATCCTTATCCAGGATCCTTATTTCTTAAGTGAGAATTCATTGCATTTGTTCTTACGTTTCTAATGAGAAGTAATTCTGGGTATATGGAATTACACTTCAGTTTGTCATTGGCTGCAACACATATAGGAAGATAGTCTGTCCTCACTGCAGCACAGTTCTGATCAGCCTTTTCCTCATCATTTTTCTCAGTACTAGGTATTAAAAAAGTATTCTGATTAACACCCCTCCACAAAATACAAGAGAAAAAATATATTTTTCTAAATATGTAAGTTTCTTAGAAACATTTTCTAGTTTATATTTGAAGAAATTATCCCTGGCTATATTTTTCTGTTCATCATCGATATCTCTCTCTTAGCTTTACTAAGCACTGCTGTCAAGAATACTTTTTTAAAGGAGAACAACAGACAAATAACCTGACATTGTGAAAGCTATAGAAAATATAGATGTACTAACTTTTAATTTAAAATAATATAGATGTACTAATTTTTGTACAAGTTTTTAAACAAAATTTTAGGATCCATACAAAACTAATAAATTTTTTTTATTCAGTTTTGTTTTAGTTTTGAAGGGTCTTGAGTTAGAAAATAATAAGATAATTTTCTTTTTGGTCCCTAGCTGCTCCTAGACAATGCATTGAACTACACTTTGATGAAAAATATTCCATAGAGCCTTCTTGGGAGTGTAAATTTGACCACATAGAAGTACGAGATGGACCTTTTGGCTTTTCCCCAATCCTTGGACGTTTCTGTGGACAGCAAAATCCACCTATGATAAAATCCAGTGGCAGATTCCTGTGGATTAAATTTTTTGCTGATGCTGAACTGGAATCTATTGGGTTTTCTGCTCGGTATAATTTTACACCTGGTAAGTACAAACCATCACATTTCTAATAGAAAATCTTATCATTGTAACTTTTCTAATGATGTATAATCTTGCTGTTGAACAATATCTTTAACTGCGGGTTAGTTTATTGTCAAGAAAGGTATTAATATATAGGAAATTTATAAAAGTCATATGTATCTTTTGCATAACAAGTAAAGCTTATTCAAGGGAAAGATTTTCAGATTCTGCAGTTTTTAAAAGTATTATTTTCAAATGAATGCTATTACAGAAGGTCATTCAAAATGTTTCATAGGAAGTTTAGTGTTTTATGCTTGGCTGTTACACTGTACAGCTTTTCTTTCAAAAAGATCATTGATAAAGTATTCTAATAAAAAAATTTAATTATCTCAGAAAATTCCATCATTGCTTTTCCACTTCACCAATCATTTCCCCAGCTGAGGAGTAGAATAGTTCTCCTTCCTCAATAAAGCAAACTATTACAAGTGTTGCCAGAAGATATGTGAGGTTCAAATAGTAACATGTATTAGATATTTTTCTTAAAAGGCTGCAAATCTTAATTGCAATTGTACAAGTATTCTTTGTCACTGCTTAATTCATTAAAGTAAAACAAAATTCATAGTCATACTTTCCATTAATTCCCCAGCTCCCCCACTTAACAAAAGATTGCTGATTTAAAATTTCTTCTTTGGCTGCAGCTCCACTATACTGCACTGCAACTGCACTGCTGGATGTGACGTATTTCTGTGACTTCTTATGTATTGAGTGATGAGTCATGCTTTAGTATAGCTGACTCTAAAGCACTGTAATTATTATGTAATTTTGTCAATTATGTCACTATTTTTTCAGCTAAATTGTTGTATTAGGTTGAACAATATTCTCTAGAATACTGTCTAAAATTAGCAGACCCAAAATTCTTCCTTAATTATTCCAGTAGCATCATAGAAGATGGCAGGTCTACCGGCTCTGTGTTCTTCTTTCTGGTTTTCTTTCATTAATTCAAGGAGAATATTTATAAAACTAACCAGCATAGCAAAACAGTATCACTTCTTTCAAGTCCATGATACTGTTTTTCAGTGGCTAAACATATATAGGAGGTTCAAACAGGAACAGAAGAGAGAATTTCTTTAGCAAATTATCTGATATCCAGGTATATGTATCTGTTGTAAATTCAAAGACAATAGACAAAATTTTGTTATAACCGTGCATATCCACTCTGAAAAGAGAGTTAAATTTTTATCTCTCATTTAGCATGGGTCTCGGGGCTTTTGTCACTTCCTTGCCCTGTGCCATATGTCCTTTGCTTTAGATTTCTTTACCATTTTTTTTCCAAAGAGTTGTGCATTATGGTTGAAAATATATTAATAGCAAAATCTGCTACTTTGTCTAAAAACTCTTAAGTAAAAGACAATTTCATGGACCATGTTTTATCCTCATTCCTTTTCTACTGATATAAGGAGAATTTCTACACAAAGATCAATGCTAATAAATTGATACAGCAGCATAAATTATTCTAGACTTAAGATGGAATAGCTATATTTTTTTTCTTCCTTGATTCTTTCCTTTTTCCCACTCCATATATTTCAATAGAAGCTCTGCAAGTAGTAGAGAGCTTCAAAGAATATTGGCCAAAATGAGAATATGATTAATCTGAGAAGTGCAAAACAGCACTGCTGCCTCCTTGATCACCAATAAGAGGAAGAACTTCACATTCCACATTATTACTTGGACAGTCTTTTATTATGTATACATGGATAAGGCATGACATTTTGAGATCTATTTTCCATAGGTGTGCAGAGGGAGGGGTTCCTGCCAACTCATAAAAGAGAATGATGGCTTTTGAGGTTGTATAAGAGAGTAACAGAGAGAGGATAACACTCCAGAGTATAACAGAGCAGCATAGAGAGGACTCCAATACAGAAATTATCACCCAAACCACCCAGAACCAGCTTAGGTAGTGACAAATGAAAAAATTAAATTATGAACAATGGAAAGATCAGAATAAAATTTTCAGCTAACCTCTCCTTAAGGAACTTGAAGAAAATATTCCAGAGCAAAGACTCATTTGGAAACTGTTCCTGTCTCAAACAGCTGAATGCTCAGGGGAGATGTGGTTTTTGTTGCCACTCATCTCACTTGCCAAAAGCAGGATGCTCTTCCTAAAAGCAACCTGCAGAGGAGGCTTTTTTTCATCCAGAGACAATGCAGTTGTTTCTCAAGTATCAGCAATATTTGAGGGTCCCCACCTACCCCTGATGTGTCTCTCATCTGCCTCTTTTGCATTTGAGATCTTAATGGAGAATGAAGAGATGTGATGTTAAACGTGTGGGTGTGTGTGAAGATTTAAAAAATAAAAAGTAAATTTGACTAAATTGAAGCTGCAACTCTTTATTGTTATTTGAATGGTACCTGGAGAAACAGGGAAAGAAATTATTTACTATGTCTCCAGGGTGTACAAAAACAGATAACTGGATGAAGTTGAAAAAAAAAATCAGTTAGGATATAATGAAAAATGCTGAAATGAAGATCTATTAGTCTCTGCAAATGGAAAGAGTCCTGCACTTAAGGCATTTAAAATCTAGTTTGGACTAAGTCCTATAAAAAGAAATTATATATAAAAATCCTAAGATATAGACTAATAATTTGCAATCACAACAACTTTTCTGTTCAATAATTTCTTTGACTCCTTGGTATTGAAATGGTTGGAAATCCATCCATCCATCCATCCATCCATCCATCTATCCATCCATCCATCCATCCATGACAAAAATCCAGTAGGGACTAGGGTTTCAGAAACAAATGTAACTCTTTTGCCATACATTCTTTTCCTTTTAAATGAACCTTTCTTCAGAGGTCTTTTCAGTACTCTAAAAAGTGAGATCTTGCAGAAGAAAAACCTTTAGCAACAAAATCAGAGCTACACACATAGCCAACATAAACACACCCAGAAAATGCTAAAACTACTGAATGTTTTTCAGAAAATTCCTTATTAAGAGAATAATTTAGGCTTTCATTTTTGTCATTCCTAAATTGTAGTGTTAAGCGACACATTGTTAAGATCAATGAAGTTGTATGTATGGTATAATAGACTCTGAGCTAAGGGAAAAAGTATTCATTTTCTGCAGAATTACAGTTAGTATCAGTAATAATCTGATGCATTTTGATGTAAATTTTCAACCATTTTGCATAGATGAGAGTTTACAAACAAATGGAAACTTCTTTAATTTTTATATACTATTATAATTTTATATTTATGTTAAAATTCTGATTGACTGTGTTAATTTCAAAATGGAACTATCTGAACCTATTGAACCTTCATAAGATTTTTTTTACAAACTTTTTTGTTGGGTTGCTTCTTTTTAAGGAAATCTGATGCATGAGAGAAACACATATCAGGATACAATATTTTCAGGTCCTGCTGGTTCATTTTGAATACCATATTGATTGGCTAGGGAAAAACCAGTGACACAAGGATAACTCATCCTTGCTCTTGTTTTGTCATTCTTTGGGCCACTGAAAGGCCTACACCTGAAGTTTCATTTCACAGCTCTAGATTCTTTAACTCAATCTATTGCTCTCATTTTTTCTAAAAGCTTTCATCTCAATACTGTCTTCCAAAGTGGTGTTGAATCACTGTTTTGTGTAGAAAAATTCAAGTACTACTTCAAATTATTGACAACTCTTCTTTAAAAAGAATTTTTTTTTCTTTTTTATTTCTTTTTTTTTTCAGTACAGACAAGAATTTAGGCAGAGAGAGGCTGTGTTTATCTGGGCTTTCTTGCTCAGCTAGAATAATCAGATTTCTGTTTATCCTGGTCCCTGATTTTGCAGGACAGTGGCTTAAGATAGCACATCATTACTTTCAGTTCCTTCACTTAGCAGAAGCCATCTGTGTTTTTATTTAGCCTCATTAATATAAACGTCAGTCAGTAATGTTTTCTATTCAACTGCCTGTTAACAGAAAATGAAAAAAAGATTTATATTCTTGTGTTCCAAAAAGTGGAATATTAAACACTTTCAACTGGAGTAATAGAACTTTTACATTCCCATTACAGTGAATGTCAGAGTAATAAAATAATTATGTCATCTATCTTGAGGGGAAAAAAAATAAAAAACAACCCAAATTCCTCTTCATTGGGGAATTTGTATATTTTAGAACTCATGAAAAATTTAATGAGCATTTATTAAATTCAATCACAATTCTAAAAAAAACTTAGCTAAAATATTGTCAAATGATTTTGCCATCTAATGTCCATCTTCTGCCTGGAATGTGTTCAAGCAAGGGATATTTCCCAGGCATCTGGAATAGCTGAATATCCATGTGAGCTGGGTCACTTGTACTTTTTTGTTTACTCTTCTGAACCTGGTCTGATTACTTCTAATTTAGTATCAGCAATGACAATCACTTTTAGAGCAACTTGAAATCCAGTTAAGCTTTTTGAGAATCAATAAACGATGCCAGAGCCGTTTAACTTTGAATCAGACAATGTTTTTCTTTTGGGATCAGAGTTGGTTTGGAAGATGAGAAATTACACTCATTACATTACACTCATTATAACTTCATTTAAACTTTTGAGACAGAACCACGTGATGTCAAAAAAGAAAAAACCAAACCAGAAAGTGTGAATCTGTTTTATTTATTGAGATATAACTTCCCAGCACTTCAAATTGCTATAAGCAGTTTCCTGGAGTTATGAATTTTTATTGTGCTCCTACAAGTGTGCTTCATAAGAGTCAGGCACTTCATTACTGTTTACAAGGCATTGGGGCATCTGGTCTTGGGAAAGGGAAGGAATTTCTCTCAAGTAGGATGATGCATTACATTGAAAATCATGATCACAAGTTTCTATTAAACTTCAAGTGTAAAATAATTCCTTATGTGGAGCAAATGAGTATCTAAAAGGTCTCATGGGGTTCTCAGATCCCATATTATGTCTTGCCATCACATAGTTATATGTTTCTTTCAACAATACCCAAAAGGCAAATACAGAACTTCCTAGTTTAGAAATTCCTGCGTGCTGGGAGTATCATATTACCAACAGAAGGAAGTCGAACACTTAAGTACCTACTCTGTTGAGCTTTGATGTAAAAACAAGTGCAAGAGAAATATAAGATACAGTTTTAAGTATTTCTAGCACTGGAGTAAAGAAAAATGATAGCTTAACTAGGGATACTTACTGCTTCCCCTGCCATCAGTGCACCCTATTCTCTACAAAACTCCCTTCCCTGTATTCATGCCATAATAAGCTGGACATTGACTTCTAGAAAGGTTTACTGGGATATTCTACAGCAGTACAGGTACACATAATTCTATTCCACCCCCACAGGAAACACTTTTCTTCATTTGTAGGTGACGTCACCAATAATGGTGATTATGTTGCAATGGTAAATATTCTATTCAGGGGAGTCTCATTTCTCTGACAAAATATCTGTGTTTTTGGAGCATCTGAGGGATCTTTAGGAAGCTTAGATGTACATTAAAAATTATTCCTAGAAAACCAACATTTTAAGAGTCAGCTGCATTTTTATAATACCGTTTCATTCTATAAAGAGTTTATATTATTACTTGTTACAAAACAATTAAATCTAAATCTTAGAAGCAGCAGAGGATTTTCCTTAAATATGGCCTTTTTCTTATCCTCTTTTCCCTAAGGATAAACTTTTGACTTCTTTGTGTAAATACTATGCTGAGTTAGCTTAACCTTGAGTCTGATCTAAAGTGACTACCCTTTGCTTTAAACACTTATAAAATGAGGAAATAACAAGTGGGCCCTGGAAATTTGTTTTCCCTATCAATTCTTGATTTCTCTGTAACGTTTGTGAAGCACTTGGAAATGGCAGATCAGGGAGGATAATATGGAATTTGCGCTGGGTACTCATCTTCTACAATAGAAAGTGTTTAAAACCAACTTATTTACAATGAAAATTTCATTATTTTGTGACTATCCACATTCAGAACAGCACCTCCAAAGCCTGTTGTGTTATTTGGTAGTTCTCTTCTAAACATTATAGCACTTCTTCAGGGGAAAAATTGGAAACTTCTTGTCTCATATGTAATGAATACAGAGTTTTTAGTTACTCTTCAAAGATTTCCTAGGTCATCTGATTTTCTCATCTGGCAGATTTTCTAATAGCTCATATTGGGATGCACTCCTGGGTGGTTGCATTGTGTTCTCCTTCTAACAACTCTGCTGTCTGTAATAGTTTTAGGGACCTTGGAAATGTTGATATCTCAAGAGATTCTGCTGACATTGCAAGAATTCTTTTTCTTCACTAATGCTTTTCTTAATCAGTTCAAATTTCATCTTTATGCATTGTATCTACAGGTTTATAAGCTATTACTGGCGTGGTAAATAAATCTTAGCAATCACCCCAGTGCTTTTGTCTAATCAGTCTGAGTGTGCCCCATCTGTCGGGGCAGAAAAACTATTTTTTAGTATGTCCATTCAGTTGTGACAGGTTTGATTCTTTAGCTGTCAGTATATATTAGGTAAAACCCATGTTTATATAATTTCTTTTCAGTCATCTTTTTGCATAGGTTCAAGTAACTGTGATTGTAGATTGTTCCAGTTATTGTCTAATTTATTTAATGGAGCATTTCTCAATTCTAGCAGCAATAAATAGTGTTCTTTATTGAGATATTTGCCTTTTCTTAAACAGATTTTTACTGCTTGTGTAGTGCTTCCAGTTTAGTCTCCTTAAAGAAACATGCACAAACTGTTGTTAGAATTCACTCAGTTCCCTATAACTAATAAAAAGGCTTCTTGCCCCATAATTCGTAGCTTTGCAAACTTAAGTATTTGTAAAACTGAGTAGTTTCTGTTTCTAGAACTGAATATTCTGGCAGTATGCGATGTTTAGAAAATGATGAAATGTGTCAGATAAAAACCAGTCACCATTTGTTACGTACACTCATCTAATGTCTAGCATTAGTTCATTTTCCAAGGACAGTACTCATATTTTTGTAAAGAGGACAATCCAGAGAATCTCTTTTGCCTACCAGTACTGAGGTGAATGCTATTGAGTATTATCTGTGCATTTTTAGTACTAACAGGTGTTTGTTGTCATCTTAATATATCTTTTTGCATATTGATGGCTGAGAGTTATCTTGACTTGTTTACTGTCTTGTTGAGTAATGCAGGCTATGTAATAATTTTATTTCAGATATCACAATTGAGCTTCTTTGATGGTCAGGTCTAAAAATGAGATCATGCTTCATTCAACTTTGACCCAAATTTTTTTTAAAATATTTTGCAAATAAAGTTACCTTACCCATTAGAGCATCTGTGCCTTTGATCCATCTTCTCTTTTCCCCCTACTATGTGCTAAGATATCGAAGCGCCTGTAATCTTTTATATCATACTGCTGCCATGGGGTAGGGAAATACTATAATGTAAAGTATTTTTCATGTGAGAAACAGATCATACAATAATTTCTGTGAGAAGTAGGTGTCATCTCATTGGTTAAATCTGACCAATATATCTATTGCTAGACACAAAACTCCTGGAAGATAGTGAATCAAGCTTATGAACACCCTAACTTAGTCCAATTTGCTTTTTCTTTTTTTCTCACTTTCTTTTTCTCTCTGTACAATTATAGCCTATCTCAACCTTCTGACAACTTCCTTTCACCATATATACTTTTATCTTATACATACACTGAGGAGATACAAACAAACCTCCTCTCAAAACATTGACTGATGACATCTGTACAACAAGGTGTGCTGTCCTAAAGATCATGACAAATTGAGGTAGAGAGAAGCTAAATTTTTTAAAGTCTTAATTTAAAAGGATTCAATTTTCAATATAATTGGGTTCATGAAAGAATCACCTGCTCATTGTGGATGTTGTTTAATATTTGTGAACACTGAGTAGACTAAAGGGTTTTTTCCTTAACTCACATTAGATAGAGATATACTTAATCTTTTGTTTGGGAAAGTCAACAAGTATTTTTTTTTTTTGTTCCATTTATGTTCAATATATGCATATTTTCAACTTGCACTTTTTTTTTTTTTTCTTAGGGTGACAAATCCAAATGCTAGGTGTCCTGATTTTTTCTCTGCAAAACCTGTTCATTTCATAAAGGTCCTCAGGCCAAATAAAAATAACAGCTACTATAATTTAACACAGTAATCCATCAAAAATCTCTGAAATTACTTTCTGATATGCCCAAGGATAATTCCAAAGAACAGTTGCTTAAGCTTACTATACTCAAATGCTGCACTGACAAGCCACTAAATCTAGTCTCAATTTAGCAAAGAATTTCAGGAAGCCTACATCTAAGCATGCGCCTAAATCCAGGCAATCTCTAGGCTTGGGTTCTTACTTAAAAGTAAGTATGTTTAAAGACTGTCCTCTACCTTTCTATCTAGGGAACTAAGTAAAAATTAAATATCTGTTACTTTTGGAGAGCAAAGCTGCCATTTCTTCAACTCTTTGAATGAATTAAAACTGGTTTTCTACCTTGACACAAATTATGTGGTAGATCTATATCAATTCAGCATTTCTCCATTTGATCACTATCAAACTAATATAGCCTTAAATAGGTTTAACTCACTCACTCAGTCTTTTTCCTTATTTTTTTTTCTTTTTTTTTTTTTTTAATATTCTGTGACAATAAGCTGAGCTTTTGTTGGAATTGGGAAACCGTGATTAATGATTTTTCTGTATACCTGTACTATTCTTCCTCTGGATACCCTTGTCCCTAAGCTGAGCTTTTGTTGGAATGGGGAAACCATGATTAATTATTTTTCTGTATACCTGTACTATTCTTCCTCTGGATACCCTTGCCCCTAAAAAAGCTACCCTGGAATTGTCTGAAATGAAATTATTTCCTTCAGTCATCTTCTGCTTGGAACATAATTAATTCAGATATGCTTTTTTGGTTCTACTCAGTTGGTTAATCAGATTTACAAGTTGTAAAATGAAGTGATACAAGTTCTGCAATCATTTGCAGTGTTTATTTTATGTTTCAAAATTTGAAACATAAAATAAACTTGCAGTGCATTTTTTACCACATTCCCACAACAACTTTTGTTCATGCATCCACTGTCAAAAGGTTTTTTTTAAAACAAAACTGGAGCAGTACTTATGTATATTTTTAAAGAGAAAATTATATAATAATAATAACAATAATAATAATAATAAAATTATTCTTTATCTGAAAAATCTTCTTGATTATTTCAAATGCACATTGCTTACATGATCACAGCATAGTCTACAAATCACTGGGGAGATGAATACCTCACGTTTTGGTTTCCTCAAATAGGTTTGTAGAAGAGGTTTTAACTTCAATGACAAAAAGATATTTTAGAATACACATTGTAAAATGTACTTCCAATTAATTTTTTGTCTTTTAATATATAGGGTTATAAGATTTACCGAACAATTGAGGATGACATTGAAAGGAATAAATTCATTATAAAATTGTGAAAATAAGTAAGCAAATACTTTTGATCAACATTTCAAAAATATTGAATGACCTACTCCAGAGGTCATTACAAATTAGAGATGCAAAAAGTTTATTTGAATAAAGGGATGTTGAAATTCTATGTAATATCCAGCAATTTCTGTTAAGAAAGTTTTCTTGAGTCGTGAATAAGATGATAAAAACGGAATTATAAAATATTTTTTGAGAATTCATAAATAAATAAACTCGTTTTTGTGACACATCCATTGTCAAAATTTTGTACTAGCATGACAGAAGCAGACAGTGTGAAATGTGTTATTCCAGTCACATATCAATCCCCTAGATGACACTGAGAAGCCAGAAGATGTTGTGTAACCGGACTTACATACATCATTTGCCAGATGTTATCTGATAGTTGAAGCTCAAGAGACAATGTTATCAAATCTGCTGGTTGCAGTATGTGGGTTAACAAAAGATTGTATTATACTCCTCTTGCTTTCTTTTGGATTTTTTTCCCTTTCTTTTCTTTTCCTGTAGCTCATTTCTCAAGTCTATGTGAAAAATAATATTAAAAGAGAATGTAGAAAATACTTCCTGAAAATATTTTATTCCTAAATGTTGATTTCATTATGAGGTTTAGACAATTGGTTGTTAACTGCTACTAACTATGAGTTCCATATTGAAATTCTACAAACCAATTTTATAATATTTTTTTAAGAATACTGGCCTAGGATTTTAAAAATCAGATGTGCTAGTTTGTATCTCTGTAATTTTATGTGCATCCTCCACAGAAATATTTTTTAGCAATAATACAGTTATTTGTATTCTAGAATATTGCATATCAGTGATATTTCAATACAAGTGTAGAGCAGCAATTTACCAAGCACTTTTAAATGAAAGGTATAATTTATATTTTACTTTTTTTTTCTTTTTATATCTAGAACTTTAAATGACTCTTTTAAATCAAGCTAGGAAAAATCCTGTGGTTTGGCAGTCAAAAACTTGATCTGGTCAAATGAAATTCAATTATTGTCTATTTGTTGGGTAAGCGGCTGACCCCTGCTTAACAATCCTGAGAGCCATGACTGGCCATCATGTTTTGACCTGCTTCTGCTGCAAGTCAAAACTCTCCTGAGACCTCATTCCTTCTAAACATTACCCCATCAATGGCAGAACCAGACAATCGCTAATCAGTCCCCACTTTGCTGTTCTTTTCCCTGTCTCTTCAACCACTTACATAGCAATATTGGGTATTGTGTAAAGCAGGCATAAGGACTTATGAACACTGCCTTTCTAAATTGTGATTCAATGAATCACAAATTCTTTTTCATTTATGTGATGCAGAAAGTCACTATTTATTCTCTGTATTGGGCTGAACCAGTCAGTTAGTGTAGGACTCAATCAATTGCTAAACTCAGCTCAGATTGTGGGCCTAAACTGGCTTCTTTTAGAATCAGTATTAAAATTATGAGTAAATCCAGTGAAAAGAAAACTACTTATTCAAACCAGTAGATATTGATCAGAGGAGGAAAAATGTAAATCCATAAAAATGTATACTTAAATTCCGTGTAAACTATAATTTTTAAACCTAAAATCTAAAGTTATGTTAATGTAATTAAAAATTTACTAATCCATACTTAATATAATAACTTTTTAGGGACAGTAGAATCTGGAGTTTCTGGGGAAAGGAAAAGTCAGATGCAAAATAGTTCCATAGATAAATGTAACTCTAATCAAATTCTAGGTTCCAAATCCCCACTTTCTCACAGATTCGTTTGTGATGTTCTTGACAAACCACTTTGAGGTCATTTTGTGAACACAGGGCATGTGGTATAAATGCTACTTAGAGAGGACTGAGGATCCACTAGAAAAAGGTTGTTAAAAGAAAAAGTAAAAAAGATTGAAGGCAATATCCCCTGGTTTAGAATTTATTTTCAAGTTGATTTTTTCATACAGGTATGCAGTAAAACTTATGTTAGTGTTGTTTATGAGAAACAATCTTTAGTCACTAATTTCAGTGGAAAAGTTTGGGGCTAGAGCTGGTGTGAATTATGTTTGGTTTACATAGCAAAGCATACAGTAGGACTTCTCTCATCAAAATAATAGCAGTCACAGCTGGCCTCTGTCTTGTTTCTAAGAGTTTATGTCTACTCTAGGTCAGTATAAGGAATTAAGTGTGGTTTGAACTTTCTCTGGAACTTTTAATTGCATGAAATTGGAGAAAAATTATCAATTTGAACAAAAGTGAATGTCAATGTCATGAAGTTATAACCAGCAGGAAACAAATTAACTGAAAGCCAAGAAACGTGGCTGTGAAGTCAGATTAAACAAAAATTGTCTAAATTTTTGCCCCCATAATCTCAGGGGAAGCTGAATTGCATAATACTGGAAAAGGGTGAATGATTATTGCTTACATCCAATGTATTATTTATATCCGTTTAATATCTCAATGTTACCTTGTATAATAAAATGTAAAATTCATGTTTGTGGGTAATGTAAGTGGGTAATTATGTAGGGAATTCACAGTTAACACAGAGCTATGTTCTTTCTGAAATATTTCCTCAGAGAGAGCTGCTGTCCTATGCAGTTAAAAAGATGAAGAAGCAAAAGAATGTCTCCAAAGACACTCCCCAATACACTCCGCTGCTAAAGTTCTTAAAAACACATCTCATTATGTACATTTGGGGAAACTACTGAGGTCAACAGCTCAGTGTTCCCTAAAAGGACAGTTTCTAGCCAGAAAACCTGCTAAGAGTAGCACAAGAAAAAGGAAAGATCTGGTGTCACTGACTTATACCACTATGAATTCTAAAATGACAGGACAGAAAACTTACTCTTTCCACAGTTTTTTGGGACTTGGTGTTAATATGCCTTTCTCAGCAACTCACTGAGCTGTGTGACTTTTATAATTCCCCTTCTCGTTCACTGAAAGTGTCTGTGGTGGGCATATATAATTACAATTGGAGGTGACAATTGGGTTTAAAAAATGAATTTCACTTTTCCTTTGATATATGCTACTTTTTTTTCCAAATTTTTTCCTTTAGAAAGAGAACATTCAGGTTCCAGTGGGGATGAAAACCTAGATTTTTTCCCTTTGATCCTAAGGATTTCTACCCTGAATACAGAATACATTTTAAAAACATCCTGTGACATTGACTTTTTGAATCATACAGTAACTTTGTTACAGGAGAGTACTAGAATATAATTCATCCAACAACTTTACATAATCTAGCAGTTGCACAGTAAACTAATGAATGGGGTTTTTTTCCAGCCTATGGCAATTTCACTTGTTTCTACTTTAAGAATCCTATTTTCTGTAGCATTTTGTCTGTTTCATCTGCTTCTGATAAATGGCCAGGCAATTAAGCAAGCAGTTGATTTTACAAACAATTCAGCTCCCTTTGGTGCTCTCTGACCAATTCTTCACTTTTGCAAAAGATCAACTGGTCTTTTGCTAGTCTGTAACAGAAAAAAATATTGCAGACAGTAGAAGAATTTCTTGTTAAAGTAGAAAGTGAGTTATTCATATGTAGAAACTAGAGGAGATATTTGAGTTTCTCATGTGAGATGCAGTTATCTTCAAAAAGATATCATCATTGGCGAGGCCAGCTACAGCAGGAGAATATTAGTAGGTGTAAACACTGTGTTGTATTTCTTTTTAAATTGGAAATGTGCCACAATGTGCAGTGAACAACAGGTTATACAGTGCTACTTGAAGCAGCACAAGTAGTATATTCTGTTAACTATAAGAGCTCTAAAGGATGTAGCTATTCAAAAGAACACTACAAAAGAAATTAATGCATTCATTCTGTTAAATGTTCTGAGGTAAAACCAGGAGAAAACATTTCTCCTATGAAAACCACAAAGTCTATTTTAAATCACAAAGTTATTTTCATAAGATCCTTCTGTCCTGAGAAATACACCCAGCAGACTGGTACAGCATAAGTATACTGAAAAGGATGTGCAGATTCTGCACTCAGTGATAGCAAGAAATAACCATGTGTAAATAGGTTCAAACTGCAGAAGTAATGCCTGGTACTCAGTTGTAGCTAAATCTTTGGGCTCATTTTTTCCCCTTGGTCTTCTGACATGAACTTAAAGCGTTATTTCCTTGGACTGGGCTAGGTGTAATCTATTAAAAAAATGATGAGACAAATCCTGAGCCTTTAGTAGTATCCTGCTGAAATTGCATGACTAGGAATACTTAGAATTTAACATTATTCAGGAAAAGCACTATAGCGTTGCACATCTCTCTTCCTAGTCCAGTTCAGAGACCATTAGTCAATTACAGGAAGCCTCCAGGATATTATCTTGGGGAGACACAGACAAGGTGCTGCCCTTGACTGATAGTCAGTTCTGGCGGTCAAGTCAGCTGCACTGTCACAGCAAGGCTGCATTACTCAGATAAAGTGGACTCCTGAGCTCGTTCAGTCTTGCTTCAATATTTTCGGGCAACACGCAGGTGAAGGTACATGCAGCACTTGAAATGTTCATCATGGGATCATTTTTCCCTTCATTTCCACACAGAGTGTGCTGCATAAAGGGAATATAATGCCTTATTGTAGTGCTCAGCTGCTAGTGTAAATATTGAACATAACAAAAGTGATCCCATACATAGCAAGGCGCCAGGACTTCCTCTTTCCACTCATCAGCCTGAGTATGACATTGTTGTCCATGCTTGCTCTCATTTCTCACTTCTGGGATTTAGGAGCACATATAAAAGGGTTGAAACACCCTTTGAGGAGGAGAGCCAGAATCTCATGTGACCTTTTGCTTTCCAACATGGCTCTTATCCATAACAAAATTTACACAGGAGAAAGGGCCTACTTTTTAAAGGGTTTGCAGAATAGGCAACAGAGGTGAGCAGGCTAAAATCTCAAAGGCTACCGATGTTTGCATGAAAACAGAAATTTAACTGCAACTGCTGTTATCATGTGCTCTATTCCAGTGGAATTTATTCAGGTGCTTCTTGTCTGTTGAGTTTGAGCAATATCAGCAAGAAGTTATGCAATGACACAGATTTTGTTTTAATTTTTTTGTTTTTCTTATTTTCTGATGTTGTCTTTTTTATTTCTAAATAGACTGCAATGAAACAAAGAAACACAAAATTTTGGCATACAAATGTCAACTATTGCTAACACTTGCAGTATATCTCATTTTACTGTGGTCACCATAGCAATACAATTAGTTTACAAATCACTGTATATATTAATTACATTAAACAAATAAGTTGTAAGAATGAGCTGAGAGTAGTAAAGTGACAAAAAAAAAAGAAAGAAGGTATTGTAGAAATCAAATTTTTGGGTAATAGTTTGTGTTATTTCAACAATACATGCCTTCATATGACTCTTTGCTGATTTAATGGCGGGTAGGTGTTCAAAGTGAAATAGCAGGAGTCATATTCACTGCTACATTTGCACTTATCAGCTTTGAGCTCTTTCATGACAATGTTAAGGAGTGAAAAATTTGAGAAAGGTTATTTTAGGTTACAAATATGTAGTCTTCAAAAGAGTTGCAATTGATCACAATATTGTCCTTAAAAAGAAAACGGAAAATAAAGAGCGGATATAGCACATAATATTGCCAACTATAATTATTACAAAACTTTCCACAGTGTCTAGCAAACTATAGTCTTTCTTTGAATACCTTTTGATATCATTAGTACATTTATAGATATATATATGAAAGTTTCAAAAAGACTAAAAATATGAAAAGAGCCATAAGAACAAATTTCATTCTAGGCTAACAAGAAATAATTTGTGGGATTTTGCATAGCAATTTAACTTAATATTGTTTTTCTCACTATTTTTTCTTTACTCTCCCCAGCAGAATAGCTGTTTCCTTTGAACACCACAGAAAAAAAATGTTTCTGTACAGAAATGATTTTCTATTTTAGAATTATATTAACGATTCTTTGAGAAGATTTTTATGTTTTTAAAATCCTTTGGCCATCTTCTTCCAATACTTTTACTCTATCATCAAATACTGAAGCAATGACATACCTTAGAATAATAATGCTTTTCTGTACTGAACTGTGCAAGGTCTAGTTTTACAGAGAACTGTACCTCACCCCCTGAGAGGACAAGGCTGGTTTAGGCTCCCAGAAATCATTGCAAAAGAACCTGACTTAGTAAACTTACAGATAAATAACTAGTGGCTTGCTGTATAGTGCAATTCTCTTTACTATTCTATGAGTATTTGCATGTAAAATCAGATCTGTAAGTTATCTGTCAGACAAGCATGTGCATGTGTTAAAATTACTTAAATATTGATGGGTAGGAGTTGAATACCTATTTCTAGTCAAAGATGGAGAAGTGAAAAGATATATCTACAGCTCTCTGATCAGTGAATTAAAGAGGACAGTTTCCCTACTTCTGATTAGGAAATATGACTACAAACTATTGTGACTACTTTCTGTATATATCCATTAAAAAGGAGGTTTTTCTATTCACAAATTACAAAAAACCCCTTAGGTTTTAAACATCAACCCTTTATAGTGTATTGTTTATTCAAATAGTTCAAATAATTCCTCCACATCTCATTCATAGCAGAAAAAAGAAAAATACTTCAAAAGTTATTCAGCACCAGAGTACTGTATTACACATTTCCTCCCTCTTGACTTTTAACTGCACAGCAATTGCTCATGTTCTTTACTGTATATATTGCACTTCAGATATTAAAATAAAAAAAAAAATAATTAAGTATACTATAGTCCAGACATGATCAGAAGCGCATAAACTCAATCTTCCATTTTTTAAAAGAGATATTAAAATTTTGTCTTATATCTTTTGACTTCCAGAGTGAGATACCTATTATTTTTTATTAGTGAAAGCAGTAGGTTTCAAGTTTGCTGGGTAAGAAAATGCCCAGATGAATTTTATATGAAAAGATAAGGAAAGATGAATAAAATGTGAGATGTGCACTTGGAAGTTTTACCTTTTTAAGAGTAAAAATACTTTAATTTTTCTGTATTACAACATTACTTTTAAAAGCCTTGCGCCATCTCTCATTGAAGACAAGTTGAATTATCTTTATATAAGTGTGGAATTTTTAATTCAACAGATGATCTTTTAAAATTGATTTGCAATAATATTTACCAGCAGAACATCATGTTGCTAGTAATTAGTTTGAACTTTATGTTTTTTTCCTATGCTTTACAGAAATTATTCAAGTAATATAATTTTAAACAATTTCACTTTCTGTGTAAGTAAGTGACAGGGAGTAAGGCGTTACATGCGTACGTGCATGCATGGGTGGGTAAACATATTTCTGTGTGGATATACCTCACCTGGGCAATCCCATAAGATGCTGCAGCGTACTTGTAAACAAGGTCATTTACATACTTTTGGAAGACTTTATCCAGTTGATGCACAATGCCTTTTAACTTTACAATTTTCTTCATTTCATAAGATTTTTGAGCAATTGGGTACCTTAACTCCTTACAATTGCCCTCCTGTTTTTCTATTTAAATTCCATGTTTTCCAGCTGCTTAGAAGAGCCAGACTTCTTGCATAGAAACAGTGAAATGAAAAATAAAGATATGTAGTATGGTTTCCACGGAAAATATAGATTCCAAAGCTGGCATCCAAAATCTTGAGAGTCTCCCATGAAGACCTAGAGGAGCTTTTTGAAACCAGGCCTGTATATGTTCCTGCAACTCAGAGCAAATTCCACAAAACCAAGTCTGCATTTTGTTAGAGATTTGTCTAACTTCTGCTGCTACCTTAGATAACAGATCTAGACTTTTGATTGGCTATTTCACTATTATCCAATTCTATTGTTTAATTATTACAAAATCAGAGGATCAGAAAATGGCTGGTCTCAGAAGGTACTTCTGGAGGGTGACTTGTCCAACACCCTTTCCAAGCCGTTTGCCTAGGATCATGTCTAGACCGCTATTGAATATCTCCAAGGATAGAGATTACACAAACTCTTGGCTACCTTGCTAGTCCTGAGTCACCTCATACTGTAGAAATGTTTCCTGATATTCAGATGGATCCTCGTGGGATTCAATGTGTGCTCATTGCATCTTCTTCTGACACTGGATATCACCAAAAAGAGACTGACTTCATTCTCTTTGCACCCTTCCACTAGGTTTTTGTACACATTGGTGGGATCACCTCTGACCCTTCCCTTCTCCAGACTGACCGTCTAACTTTATCAGCCTTTCCTCACATGTCCTTCAAAAAATTCATGACACTTTGTTGGATCGTCTCTAGAAGCTCCACATTGCTTCCTATTTTGCCTTTGTTTTTTTCTCTCTACTTGTTACATCTTATTTTTCAGAGAAATGTTTTCCAATCTTGGGTGTTTTCCTCATGGGAACATGATTTTGATCGGTCTATTGGAAGATCTAGCCAGTCAGTGTTTATATAACATTGATATTTCGACCCAGCCAGACTGAGAATAACAATTTGATTGAATTGCATACAGAAGAGCTGTTAAAATCTAATCCACTTAATAGGAGACTATTTAAAAAGTAAATATTTACTAGTTAAATATGCTCAAACATGGGTGAATTTTAAGCATGCATGCTAATACCTTATTTACAGATTTTGTTTTTATTACAGTAGTATTGGTATAATAGCAATATTTAATGATTATCACCTCAGTTGTCATAGATTTTATTTCCTTTTCACTCTTGCAGAAATTTATTTTTTAAAACTGAGCATGTCTACCATATTTCTAGAATGTTAGTGGATTGTGCATTTCTGTATGTGTTGTTCCAACATTACTGTATTGTTAAATGAGAACATACTTTCAGAGTTGTTTTGTGGATCAAATTATATGGTCTAGATTGTATTTCAGCCTGGATTCTTGCTACCAGCATTGCTTTATATGAAAACTCTCATATGGGGAAAATTCTGGCAGGACGGTTTTTGCTTTCTTCCCTCCTATGTACTTTAATAATGTGTTGGAGTGTTTTCAGTAAATCAGAGTAATCCTTGCAAACTCAATAAAAGGAAGAAATGCAATGGTTACGTGAGATACCAGCATGGTAATTCGAACCATAAGTAAGAGCAGATTTCTTTTCAGTATCTCACTTTCAGAGCTAGATATCAGCTTCCCAAGTACATTAGCTGAAATATTTGATTAACTTTAGTGTTGTTGGTAATCTATCTACTGATCCATAAAAATACATAACAATTAATACTAATTGCCTACTCAGCTATATTTGGAGTCCTGTAAGTTCATGAGTACTCATTATTTATGTTGTCCAACTGTAAAAGAAATTTGGGAAGAACAGCAGCCTGGTTATAGAGGGGCAATTTAAAAAGTGATCTTACAATTCCACTTTTTGAAGTCAACACATTTTGACTGTTCAGATTAAAATGGCTGATCTTGTTTATACAGCACTAGACTACTTTGTTATATTATTTGGTTATGATTATTACTGTTCTTAATTGACCAAGGCTAGAGGGAAAGAACAGATTTTGTGGCTTGGTTGTGAGTTTAATTTTTTTTTTTCATTTGATACATCTCCTTCTCCGAAGCTTCTCTTCTTAATTTGTATGATTATTACTGTTCTTAATTGACTAAGGCTAGAGGGAAAGAACAGTTTTTGTGGTTTGGTTGTGAGTTTAATTTTTTTTTTCATTTGATACATCTCCTTCTTCCGAAGCTTCTCTTCTTAATTTCCTTTATTTTTTTATTTATAGTTCTTTCTACACTGACCCAGTTCTGAAACAAGTTTCATGCATAATTGAGAAAAACAGTGCACAACATTAATTTTAGGTAGGAAAGCAGTGCAAGTGATAAAAATTTCCCAGACAAGACCAGTCTATTCTAAGAAATCACTTCTTGAATTGCTTTAGACTCCCATATTTCTGGTTTTGGGCAGTATCTTCAACCTGAGCCAAATTTTGTGAAATGATGCTTTGTATATGGATGGGTGTCTATTGAAGCACAGGTCTAAAACCAAATTCATTTTATCTCTGTATTACGCCTGACAATAAAGGCACGATACAAGCTCTCTCAGATAGTAAATACAATCATGTTTATCTGATGGAAAATAGCACACATATTAGACTTATGACCTTGTTTGTACAATGACTGCTAATGGTAATTCTTATGGTATTTGTTTCCAGTAAGACCAAAAGGATGCTTCTGACAAAGAAAGTGTCTCCTTTTGGTCAGTAGGGATGGCAGAGTATTCATAAACACAGAATTAAGTTTGGATTTCTCTAGTTAAGTTGAGTGTTAATATCAAAATGCAAAATTGGCAAAAAGATTTTGAATGGATCTGTAAATATATCTTCTTTCACTACGCTGATGTATTAAAATGTCATGTGGTTAGCTGTGTGATGTTCTCACTTGCTAATGTATGCAGAAATATTTTTGTACTCTTCTGAAAGAGAGAGACAGAGAAAAGCAGGATTCTATAACAGAAAAAAATAACTTGGTATGATGGTATCAATAATTTCTGCATTAATAATTTTTGTGTTGCCATAGTTTTGAAACAGTTCCCATTTCCAATAAGTATATGTATAATTATGTAACTAAAGTGCATTATAAAATTTGAACATATTAGCATAACATCCTAGATATTGAACAAAACTAATTTTGTCTTTCTCTATTTTTAAGACCCAGATTTTAAGGACCTTGGTGTTTTGAAGCCATTGCCAGGTTGGTATGCTGTTTTGGGGGTTTTTTCTAACTTAGAGGCCTTTATACTCTGCTGTAGAAAACATTTTTGTTTGCTGTTCAGGTTTCATTTTTTCTGGTGTTTTGTTATTCAGTTTGTGAGTTTGAGATGGGAGGACCTGAAGGAATTGTGGAATCTGTACAAATTGTTAAAGAAGGAAAAGCTTCTGAAACTGAAGCAGTAGACTGTAAATGGTACATCCGAGCACCACCCCGATCCAAGGTCAGTCCTTCATCCACTTGCTGATTTGCCATTTAATTTAAGAAATTGCCTTTTCTAATATATTGTGCATTTCTTAGTACAGTCAGATCGTGTTCAATAACTTTACAGCTTGAACTATAAACTAATTTTTTCCTTCTGCTGTGGAAGGGTAATTTGTCATCTTTGCCAAAATAGCCACCTTTCTTCATAAATGATGATTTGGGCAGTGCTAATGTGTTTTTTGTGCTATAAGTAGTTTTCTTAAATTCATCTTTAATTTTGCTCATATTTTTAAATAATCAATGTGTGTTTTAAAGTGGGAAGTAATCTTATAATTTTAGTTTTCAATATATTTCAAATAACTAACATAGAACAACTAAGGAGGTGCTGCTGGCTCCCTGAGGTCATCATTGTTTCTCATCTGGGAACTGTGAAAATGGACCTAAAGTAAATTAATATTCCTCTCTATGAAGCCTTTAATTCCTTTGGTTTAGAGACACAGACAAAAAGAGTTCTCATTTCTTTTCCTCCACAGTTGGCAAGCCAGGGCTTTGTAGGAAACATAAGAGAGCTACAATGAATTAAAAAATACTTTTCTTGGATTGCCCTTGATTTTATCTCTTGTCTCTTAACTTCTCAGTTATGGCATGCATTAATTGTTGCTGGCTACACTACCACTTCTCCCCTCTTTGCAACAGGAACAACTTCATGCCTCCCACCTACTTGCATTCACTGTGCTAAAGACACCCCACTGCACACTTTTTCTAGCTGTCTTTTATTGGACAGGAAAGGTTTTAGAAAGTAGAATTGCACTTTTCTCTGCTGTCTTTAAACTGATAAGGGCTTTTTTGTATAACCTCAGTGAGGAGACTGTACTGAATATGTCATTGTTTCATCATCAGAATGACACATGGATGAATGCTGAAGGGTTCTCTTCAGGAAAGGTTTTCAGAAGAGAAAAAAATCATTAGTATCAGCATTTTTCTATTGGGAAAGTATAGGAAAAGAATTGGCTCATAAAGACTACAGATAAATGATTTCCAGAATATACTTTCATCTTATAACTTTCGGTTTTTTTAAACTTTCGGATAAAATTAATATTGATAGACGTTTTCAATTAAGTAGATGAGCTTCCCATTTCGCCACACTAAGTAGTGATATGAAATGATTGGACTGATGAATGATTATTCAGTGTGTTATAGGCAGTTTATATTCGTTCAGCGCAAATCTCAGTATCGATACAAACTTCAGGAAGAACAGATGGAAGGCAGCTCTGCCGATAAGGTTTTTGGGATTCTGGTGGACAAGAGGCCGAACATGCCCCAGAAATGTACACATCCAGCCCAAAAACCCAATTGTGTCTTGGGTTGCATCAAAAGCAGTGTGGGCAGCAGGGTGAGGGAGGAAATTCTGCCCCTCTGCTCTGCTCTGGTGAGACACTACCTGTATGATTGTATCCAGCTCTGGGATCCTCAGCATAGAAAAGACATTGACCACTTGGAGCAGGTCCAGAAGAGAGCCACAAAAATAGTGAGAGGAATGGAGAACCTCACCAGTGAGGAAAGGCTAAGACATGAAAGTTTGTTCCATCCAGAGAAGAGAAGACTCTAGGGAGACCTTATCGCAGCCTTCCAGTACTAAGGGGAGCCTGTAAGGAATGAGAAGACTCTGGGGAGACCTTATAGCAGCCTTCCAGTACTAAGGGGAGCCTGTAAGGAAAATGGGGACAAGTATTTTAACAGTAGTGGTAAGACAAGGTGTTTTAACCTAGAAGAGGGGAGATTTGGACTAGACATGAGGAAGATATTTTTACAATGAGGGTTGTGAAATGCAGGATCATGTTGCTCAGAGAGTTGGTCGATGACCATCCCTGGAAACATTCAAGGCCAGGTTGGATGGGGCTCTGAGTAACTGGATTTAGTTGAAAACATCCTTGCTTATGGTAGGGATATCGGACCGGTTGACCTTTACATGCCCCCTCAAATTTGAATTATTCTATGATGTATTTAGGTATTAGTAAAAAGAAAACAGACAAACACAGAATTGTTATTAGAATCAGCAGAATTAATAAGTAAATAGTATTTCCCTGTAAACTAAATTCAAGTTTATGGTTGATCAAAACAGACAAACACAGAATTGTTATTGGAATCAGCACAATTAATTAAGTAAATAGTATTTCCCTGTAAACTAAATTCAAGTTTATGGTTGATCATATAATGCAATTGTGATATCCTTACTTGACCTGACTTTGAAGTTCTATATGATTCAAAGCCCTGCTAAAAATCACGACTTTACCTTCCTGTAGTATTTATCCTTACCTCAGTTCTGATGTAAAACTCCAAACTAGGTATTTATGTAACTGAAGATACATTGTGTATCAGAAGAATACTAAACTATCACTCTTAGT
The DNA here is from genome assembly GCF_014805655.1 of Passer montanus. Taxonomy (NCBI): domain Eukaryota; kingdom Metazoa; phylum Chordata; class Aves; order Passeriformes; family Passeridae; genus Passer; species Passer montanus. Next base: position 8,546,688 of record NW_024367037.1, read on the forward strand.
AGAGGGCTAAAATTTAAAGTTCATTAATACTTCATAAACTTCCATATCTGCATTTACTTGTGTTACATTCCAAGAAGCTTATCCTAGCTGAACGGTACCTGGAATGGAGAGCAACAACAAAGTTTTAGAAAAATGAAGTAGTACTGAATGTTATTTAATGATATCTAGAAAACTGTGTGAAGGAGAGTAATACAATACAATAACGGGCTCTTGCAAGGAAGAAGGAATGCTGTGATGCCCATGTCTGTAAGATAACTCAGGGTCCCACTCTCTGGAAGAAAGCTTCAGGTTAAATATGAAGGAAGAAAATTCAAACATTAGGGAGAGCGATTGGTTCAGCTGGCATTGTTAGTGGTCTGAAAGTGCAGGTTAGATAACAACCTGTGAAAAAATGAGAGAAACATTAATAATCCTACATTTAGGCTGGAGGGAGAGGGCTGGACTGGGTCATTTCTTGATGGATCATGCTGTTCCCATCTTACAGAATTACCTGTGTGGAGAGATTGAGCAATATAAAAATATATAAATCAGTGTTTCCTAATGTAGAGTTGAAAGGTTTCACAGCAAGCTGGGAAAAGAAAAAGATTTTTCAAAGCTAGATCCATCTTTGAGGGGGTAAGACCAATTTAGCATTTGAACTTAGTGTGGTTTTCCAAACTAATGTATTTATGCACACACAGACAAGTATGCACATGCATAGATGCACACACATACAGTTATGGTATCATCATACTAAGACAAGCTGAAAAATATACAGATATTAAGGAGGGAGGAAACTGAATAAATTATTAAGAACTTTGTATGAAGTAAGGTTTCTGATAGGATTGTTTATGGGCCTGATTCAATTGAACTGGAATCTACTATCTATTTTTTACAGTCAGCTTCCTTTGTCCCTATCTAACCTTGAATAAATGACATATTCAGTACAGTTATTTAATGACATCATTTTAATTTATGTCAGTTTGCACCTATGAAAACAAGCTCTCCTGCTAAGAACAGTGAGAACTCCACAGAAATTTTTAAATCCACATGTTCCTGTACCCTGGGCTGCACAGTTTGTTACTGGGAATTATGCCTAAAAGGCAAGAGTTTCTCAGAGAGAATTTGTGTTGGATTTTCTCATCTTTAGTTTCTTAATTAAACTGTGCCAGAATGTGAGTTGCTGCATTTCAATTTGGCGTAAGCTCATCCAGTCTAAACTGTCTGCAGAAGCAAGATGCAAGTCCTTCCCTTGGTTTCCAATTCCAAATTCCAGCCAAGTCTGAGCTCAATATATGAGCAATGAGATCAGCCAGGAAGTGTGTACTTGAGGTCTCTAAGCTTGAGCTTCAAACTGACAGTCTAGGTCTAATGCTTCTGTCCTCAGTGTTCTGGAATGGGACAGAGAGCACAAAATTTGTTGCACACTCTTAAAATAGAGCCATCATTAATTGCCTTGTATCATACACACCCACACACACACACCCAGATGCAGACACACACACACAGAAAAATAAATCTGAAATGCATGCAGATTCCAAACATTCTCTAAGTGCAGAAGGCAGTCTGATCACAACTTATATGCAGAGCTAGAGTCTTATATAGTGAAAACACACACACACCCCGATGCAGACACACACACAGAGAATAAATCTGAAATGCATGCAGATTCAAAACATTCTCTAAGTGCAGAAGGCAGTCTGATCACAACTTATATGCAGAGCTAGAGTCTTATATAGTGAAAGTGACTAGTTGTTAAGTCTGTGTTTCTTGTAATCATTCAAAGTCAGTTCCTGCTGAGTAAGATAGCTGTGAGTTTTGAGTAGAGTAACCCTGGGGTTCTGCACTTCATATAGAATGTGACCGCAATTAGTATTCAGAGCAAGAATGGAAAATTAAGAAGAGAGCTGCTGACTGGAAGTGCTAACCCACTCAGAACAATAAAGTTCTGGAGGGATTTCCTGATCTGAAAATTCTTCAGTGTAGAGCAAAGCCCAGTGAAGGAAGTGTATAAGCTTATTGTAGAGTGAATTGAAAAATTTCTGGGACATCATTCGCTGCAAGCAGTGAATACACAAAGATTTTGTATTTAGGAGCAAAAAATAAGAAAATTAATAGAATTATAGTTTTTATACTTTCTGTTAAGGGTGAAGCATTGGGGGATAATATCAACAAGTGTTTTTCTATGTTGGATGAGTCAGCATAGTTTGACAAAACTCCCAGGAAGATAGAAACATGTTTGTGCTCTCTTTAGTGGGTAACTGTCCCAGCAAGGTACCTTTGTGTCATGTTTGTTCTTTGAGAGGCTCTGTAGAAAAAATAACACAGCAGAACTTGATAGTAAGAACAATAAAATATTTACAAATATGATATTCTTATGTTGTGAAAAATCTCAGTAAGCAGTGCTATTTAAAACACCATTTACTGGGCACATCAGAAAACACTCTGGGCGCCTCAGAAAACCACATCAAAACAGGAATTAATTTGAATGTAGTCTAGTGGAAATAATCTATTCTGGAGGAAAAAGCAATAAGTACATTTAAGCTGAAGAAGTAGTGGGTGTAGCCTCTTTATTTGCACCATGAGAAATAAAATGAAGTTATAAGCTAGTTAGGCAAAATGATGTCTAATTCTCTTGCCCAGCCTGAACACGATATTGGACAAAGGTTATAGCACTCAATACTTAACACAAGAGATTAAGAAAATCCAAAGTGTCAATTAATGAGTGTCTACATTTGACACATCATGGCAGCATCCTTAACCCTGAGCTGCCAGGGGGTGGTAGCATCTGCTTCAAGCAGAGCCATTGGGGAGCAGTGGGAAGGGAATACAGAGCACATAGGAGGGGGCCAGGATGAGGGAGGCCACAGTGGCAGGACATGACTAATGAGACTGGGACAGGCCTGGCCATGGTGGCTGGGCTTGCCCAGGCAGAGGGGCTGGCCCAAGCACAAGCTGGCCAGCAGCTTGGCAAGGCAGGAGTGGTGAGGAATGAGGCTGGAAGCAGGGCAGTGGGACCCAGTGTGATCAAGACACTTGTATGTTTACTGAGGGTTTGCACTGTTACCTGGCAAGCTCCTGACCAAATGGAAGGATGACCCTTTGGTTCCAGGTGCCCACCTTCCTAGGGAGAGCAGTCTGGAGAGAGACTGGGCTGTTTTCTGTGCATTTTCTAGATAGTCAGGAGCAAACATGAGGTGAAGAAAATTGCAGAGCTGCAAGTGAGTCTGTTTAAACTGATCTGACTAAATCAAAACATTTTCTGCTCTCCCATGTGAAGTGGAAATTTGTGCTCTTAGATGAGGCCTGTAAGAAAACCAGTTTAAGCTGTTGGCACTGGAAGACTAAGATACACTAATTTTTGGAGGCTTCTAATCAGTTGCAGAAGAGAAGTTTTAAGTAGTGCACTAAAACTTAATAGGAGCCACTTCAGTGGTGATTCTTGAAATGTTAGAGAAAAATAAAATTTAAAGGCTGAATAACTTAATCAGAGCTTTGCAAGCTTCAGATGATCTCCTTCTTTGAAGCAGCTCTGAAGCTTATTAACATACAGATAATGCAAAAAATATTATGAATTTTAAAAAGTCGAGCACATGTATATATGGTAAGTACAAGGTGAACAAATTATGTTTAAACAAGTACAAAATATTGTTTTCCTACATTAAACTATTAAAATCCCTTATGTGAAATAGTTTTGTGAGACGAAGGTGCAAGACAAGTACATGTTTGGAATCTTTGCTATGAAGGCATGCCAATGCACATGCCAGAGTAATGCTGTCAAAAACCTCACTTTTAAGTTACCATGAATCTATTCCATTCAAGTAAAGAAATATAATGAACTTAATCCTCAAACCAAATAGCTATTAAGAAATATAATTTTAAAAATGTATTAAAGAAAGTAATAAAATGTCTGTCAAAGAGAACAGCAGAATCAGGACTTGATTTCCAGTTTTCAGTGTTAAAAAGCAGAATAGTACCAAGGAGTTGTAAATATTGCCCACTTGTGAGCATTTTTGGAATGTAAAAGAGAAAAATGAGGATGACTTGACAGAGTAAATGTCAACTATTGGATAGTCACAAAAGTTTGAAGAAACAAATAGGACAAAGCAAAGAAATCCAAAGAGCTTCACCTGTCTAGAAAACTCATGTTCTGATACATGAGCCTTGGTTGTGAATCACAGTATCTTAGAAGCACTATATAAAATTATCATCTTTGACAAATAGTATTCTCCAAGCTCAAGAACAGAAGAAAATATGAGGTATGGAGCTCTCTGTTTGCATAGCATGGTCCCAGAAGGACCATAGTCGCAGAAGGACTAAAAATGTAGAATAATTCTCCAAAATAACAAACAAAAATCCAACAAATCATGTATTATTAGCACTTTTGTATTGAAGTAATACTGATTTTAAAAAAAATAGCATCCAAGCAAGAGGACAGATCATTGCAGATGACAAATTCAAGCCCCGTTGATAATATTCTTTTTAGTCTGTTGTACTTGGTGTCTACTTGCCTTGAAGGTATTCAATTAGTGTTGCACAATCTGCTTTACAAAAACTGGATTTCCCAGGCCTAAATACTGGAGGTATCATCTGGAAAGTACTTTGTTAATCACACAGAACTGAAAAAGACCTCGAAAAAAGCAGGTGTTGTAACTGATCACTGAGCAATGGGACAATTTAACCCAGTCCTCTGTTTACAAGTGAATTGACTGAACCCAGAAGGAGAAAATGTAAAATCTGGACATTATGCTTGGATGAAGAGGATTTTTTTCTCTTATGTCTAAATTACTTTTGGCAGTTGAACAATGGCTTTTTGTTTGGTTTGGTTTAAGGCGACTGGGTGTCTCTGCAGATATATTAAGTCTGATATGCTGGGATATGGTTTGAAGCTTTTTCTGACTGGCCTGATCAATCATGTTGTCATCCCTAACCTTCAGTGATTGATTAAAAGGCAGAACTCATCAGAAGTGATTCACTATGAGGAGATTATAATCTGACTATTTTACTGAGGTGATATGTTATTTGTAGTTTATAATAATTTTGGGGTTTTTTTCCTAGTATGTTCAGTCAGAGATTTTTGTTGCTTTCAAATCTAAATGAAAAGAAATAGTAAAAATTTCCCAGAATTTCCTTTTTTGATTATTATTTATGGTGGCAATACAAAACTTACAGGTGATGAGAGAATTATTTAAAATATTATGTGACCGAGTGTAAATTACATATGCCACGGTTGCAGTGAGGCTTTTTCAGTTTTGTTGCTAATAACATTGACATTTGCAGTGACATCTCAAAACTCAGGTAATCTGATACTTGAGCAGCCCCTTCTCCTAAGTAATGTGGAGCTGATGACTTGACAAAAGTGTCTTATTAAAATTTTGCAGCAAAAATGTGAAAGAAGAAGATATGGCAGTTATGATTCTTCTTTCAAATAAGATGTTCTCTTCAGCAAGGATGCCTCGATTATGCTAATATAATGTGCCAGTATCTGTGGAAATGTTCATTCCAAAACCTCCTATTGACATCAATGAAAAAATATTTAATGAAGGCAGTTGGTGGTATTTGAGTCTGTGACCTCTTCTTTAGTTTATGTTCTTTCAGGGGAACAAAGTTTCTTATCCACTGGTGGTAGAAGTAATGGCTAAGATCTCTGTAAATGAAATAACCAGTAATATTGACAATTTTTCTCTCACTTTCTGATGCATTTGTTTTAGTGACATCCACATACCAGCAAAAGTAATGAGAATATTGCCACTGATTTAAAAAAGCTATGTATAGGGAACATTTTGCATTAAATAAGGGTTTGTCATATAATCAGTTTTATTCTTTCCCTGGGGAACTCAATTTATTATTAGTCATTTTCTTCTGCCAGTGTGGGTCTTACAGCCAGTGACAGGAACAATGGCAAATATATAGCAATGAAACTGTACAAGTTGGCAGAGGCGTGCAGAAGCAATTAAATTATTCCAGCTCTTTAAAATAAAATCTGATCCAATATCAGGTTGTCAGTTTGTGTAATCAGTTTCCAGTTTTTAAAAATGCACTGCAGTCTTAAGTCAAAGGTCTGATTCAAATAAATAGATTAAAATATACCCACTCATTTCAGGGTTGTTGCACCAAGTCTTCAATATTTTATAAAAAGTTCTGGGAGTAGTCATCTCCAAAGACAATGATGAAAATGAAGCTCCAACTAATCTCAGAATATCAGTAACTTATATACTCTAATTTATGAAACTTCATGCCATTGGAGAAAGTGGCATGTTTCTTCTACTAGATAGACACAGATTTTTAAGTCAAACATTTTTATCCAGTGGTTCCACTACCTATCATATGTATATGTTATGGTGTTGGCTGAATTTCCCACACGGAGGAATGAACAGGTATCACTGACAGCAGAATTCAGGCTTGGGAAAAATGGAAGTTCACTGGAAGACTCAAAACAAAATGCTGAGTTATTATTCTCTTGATTCCTTTTCAGTATTTATGACTGCTACTCTAAGAAATATTTTACTATTTTATAAGGCTGGTGTGCCTCCAGAAACTAAAGAATGTCAAATGATAAGCCCATAGAAATAAGATTTTGTCTGTACAACAGTACAGACAGTTATATGAACAGTGTTTTTGAACAGATCAGGAATAATTGATGAATGCTGGAAATTGCTGGGAGAGCTGATATTTTGTAACCACAGTGAGGATCAGCACACATTTCTTGTAAGAATGAAAACTCATAAAAATTACATCTCCATACTGAAATCGGATAACCTTTCAAAGAAATACATGTACTTATATATGTGCACATGCAATTGTACATATAAATGCGTATATAAAAGGCAGCAGGATAGAAATAGAGAACATGTGAACTAGTGTGCAAGGCAGTGTACAATTTTGCACAGTAGGTATGGTTTTGTTACTGTTCTGCCATCAGATTAATGCAATCTTTTTTTCTAGAGTAAATATGAGCTTTTCTGAAGAGGGGAACAGACAAAAATATGATGTGGTGCATTGCAGTATAACTTTCTGGTCTATCATGTATATATATATATATATGTATGTATATATATGTATATGGCATATAAATATAAATGGTGTACATATGATAGGTATATGCAGACAGTAAAAGCAATGATTCATTAAGAAAGCATGTTGCATGCCCTCTGTTTTTTGTGAACAATCTATCTGACACATTTCTCTTCCTGGGAAGCAGTCACATGTATGCAATATTGCCTATAATCAGCTTCAGCTGCAGGAAAATTTCATTGCATTACCTGTGACAAGGCTGGCAGGCACTGGGACACCTGTCTGAAGCAGATTGCTTCAGGTAACTGAGGAAAGAAAAGCAAGGGGCACATTTAGTCCCTAAGTTATGCAGAGATGTATTATGGAGGTCTCAGCAGTTTCCCAGGAAAGGCTGGGTGCCAGGGCTGCACAGTGACTGTCTCACCCTTGCTCAAGAAGGAGGATCTGGTGTCTGGGACACAGAAACAGCTCTCTGGTGTGTCCCAAATGTGGTCAGTCACTGGGTGTTTGTATCATGGCTCTGCCTCTTCCCATACCTCCCTCACCTGTGTGGGATCCCCCCATGTGGGGCCTTTCTCTGCCAGCACAGTAGTGTGCATCATTTCACTGTCTTACTGAACAACCAGTAAATGAAGTGAGAAACACTATAAAAACTATACCTTGATATAAAATATTTCCATCTCAGTATGTCTCTGTCTACTTCTGTTAGTTGCTTCACTTTGTAGAGACCAATACAAGCAGATTCCTTATTTTTTTGGTATATAAACTCCAGGATATATGGTGAAATTAAAGTACACTTAACTGCACTTTAATTGAAATATATCCCTCTGAACTCTTCTGAAAGATGAAAATTATGTAATATGAGTAAGAGTCACTGTAAGAATAACAGATTAGAAAAAAAAATGTGCCTTTGGTATACCTAATTTCATTTGCTAGTAAGTTTTCACAAATATTCTTTTCAGAGTCACACTTATGTGAAGCATAACAAGGAATGAAAAATACAATAATACAATACCTGAAAAGGCCCATTAAAAAATCTGAGCTATTACTAAACTGTAGCAGACTGCTTGAGAGCACATAATTCTTAAACTATAAGAGTTTTAATATATTAACGAAGTGAAATTATGAGGTTTGTTGCTAATAGGATATGCACTGCTTGTGTACTTTTTGCGAAAGCAGAGGAGCTTAAAAAACATTTGTTCTGTCCATATAAAGAAATACCTGAAGTCAATAAAATTGTTTGGTAATAAGTATATTTGATGTCTAATACAGTGGAGATTATTTTTTTAGTAATTTTTTCAAGTGGAGGTCTATACAGCTCTATGCTGTGTATGCTTACTGCTTTTTTATACAATTTCTGTCCTAACTGACCTTTCTGTAAAATTTCCCTGAAATCTCAGGAGTACCCTTGGCAGTTTGATTATGTATCATGTATCTATTGAAAATAGTACTTGCTTTCTCTGTCAATTTGATGTTGCTTTTATAATCAATTGCTTTTAAAATTGGTAGTTTTCCCTAAAGTCCATATACACTTGGATATCAAATAGTAGTCTTTTATCCTCACCAGTGCTTCTTTTTAAGTAGATTTAAAGAGTTCTTTGCAAAGGGCAATATATATATATTACTTTATGAGAAAATTTAGCTTGCATGCAAGAGACATACTTTTCTAGGAGTTTCTACAAAATATGCTTGATTTGAATCCAGTTAAATTATGAAAAAGTATACCATAATGCTTTGTTTAGAAGAGCTGAGATGGTGGCAGATCCTTGTGGAAACATAAAAAGATTAATGATGGAGCTCTGCCTGGCTCTTAGATTCTCACTCCCTGAATCAGTGTAGCAGAAATGTATAAGATGACACATTGACTCTGGGGAGGGAGCAACAATGATTTGCCTTATTATTTCACATGTCAGTCATGTAATAGAGCAATATCGTGCCAAGCAGTAAAAGAAGAAATTTCTAGCTCATCTGTCCTTCAGCTTGAAGAACCATTGCACATACTTCTGAAAAAAAGTATATATTTGCAAATTAGCACCTTACTGTGGGTAAGAACAAAGAATTATCTAGATCTTCTGAGACATTCTACTTGGAAGAAAGACAAAATACCAGGAAGTAGAAAGAGTGCTCAGTTTGCATATTAATGGCTTTCCAAAGAAGTGCCCTATGGATCACCAGCTCCAGAAAAAATATTTTGATGGAATTGTTGTGTACTTTTTCTCCTGCAATGTAAAGCAAAGTTGCTTAATGTTTTTTTCAGTCATTCTCAAATGTCTGTACATGTTCCCTTTGTTGTTTGGTTGATTTATAGATCTATTTGCGATTTTTGGACTATGAGATGCAGAATTCCAACGAATGCAAAAGGAATTTTGTAGCAGTGTATGACGGAAGCAGCTCAGTGGAGGATTTGAAGGCAAAGTTTTGCAGCACAGTTGCTAATGATGTGATGCTGAGGACAGGTCTGGGTGTAATCCGCATGTGGGCAGATGAAGGCAGTCGAAACAGCCGATTCCAGATGCTCTTCACATCTTTCCAAGAACGTAAGACCCTAATCAATGCATCTTTCTTTCAGTTTGTTAAATGATACAAGTCCCAAAATCTGTTAATATTTTCTTCATGCAGAGCAGCCACTGAAGTATGTTGCCAAATAAGCTATATAAATATTCAACCAGTTTTTATTCCAAGTGTTTGTAGTAAGCAATATTTTTTAATGCAGCAGAGAGACCACAAGATTCAAAACCAAGAAAACAGGTACAAGTGGTCATGACCGGTCCAGTCATATAGCTGTGACTTTTGTCTGATCCCCAAGCTGCATGAAAGTTTTTCCTTACACAACATGGAAAATAATACAACTCTGAAAGTTTTTGTGAAGTCGGATAATTTTCTCTGATTTTTTTAGATTTTTTTGATCTCATTATGATATGCATTTGAAGAATACCTTATGATTATTTTAGCACAGGTAGTGGGTGTGTGCATATAGCAGTGAACATATGTGTCAGATATTATTAAGCAAAGAGTTTAGGGTTTTTTTGTAGTAACAAAAGCTTTCTAAAAGCCTTTCATATTTTGGTTAACATTCTCTTTATGTGGCTTACATGTATTTATATTTTTATATGAAATCTGGACTCAGATAATAAGCAATGTAAAAGAAGGAAAATGTAGTTCTAGCCAGTTTAAGAAAAGAAACAATCAGGCAAATCACAAAAATCGCTCAACAAAACCCAGTAGTTTTGTTCACTGAAAACTCTTGACCCAGATAATCCTGTGAAAGACCTATGAAAGATATCTATTTGTTTCCTTTGATAGGAATAATACATATTTGGCCTCTTTAGAAAGGTACATTTATTTTCACATGCTGGTTCATGTTAATTTTTAATGTGTTTTTGGTTTGTGCATCGTGTGTCTGATGGAAAGATTTCTTTGTGGCTGCCAGTGGCTGGAACGAAGGCTCAACCCACCAAATACATTCTTCATCTGTATTCTGTGTGTGTGTACCCTGCAATGAGGCAACGAGTCTCTGTTGAGAACAGCTTCCATAATTCCTTAATTATGGCTCTGATTAAAAAATTTCTGACATTTTACATGTCTGAAACTTCATGAACCACTGTACTCTCACATTCACAGCCTTAGGGTGGATTATATTATTCTTGCCTGCAAATCAGGCTGGGGTCTAAAAGACACTGAGAACTCTTGTTGAGATGATACTGCCCTTTTCTCATTTCTGCAACTGGAGATGTCTTGAATATTCAAGATCTGATTCATTTTTTTTCACAAGGCATCTTGATCTGTTACCTTAGAAACAACTGCATAGACACTGGAGGTTCACAGCATATAAAGAACTGGAGAGTGAAGCACTGTGATGACTAACTTGAAATGAAGGTTTGAATAAGTGTGTTTGCAAAGCTCTCATATTTTAAAGGATAATAAGGAAAAATGTAGTGGGTTTTTTTTCTCTTACATTATTCCTAATATATTTACCTGACATGCTACATCTTATGAGCTATTCCTTTCTTGTAAGCAGATGATAGTTTATACTGAATAGTATTCTGACTGAGAAATTCAAAATACTTACATAATGTGCTTCCTGTCAATTTGCTCTGAAGAGTCATTGCTCACTAAAAGCTGAAAATTTATTAAAGGTTAAACAATACTTTGAAATATGTCTACATAGCCTGCTCATAAATAGTAGAAAAAAATGCATCTGTGATTTTAATGCTGGGAATTAACTTTAAAGATGTAAAGGTGATGCAGATGGTATTTTCTGTGTCTTGTCAGTTGTCCCTAAGTGCTGCCCTCCGCCACACACTGGTGCTGGCTGTCAGGAGCTGGCTAGAACAGATGTCAGTGAGACACACTCTGAGACACAGCTCATGGCACGGAAACTGCAACGTCTTTCAGCAGCGTGTGGGAATAATTAGATCATCTGCATGGAAGAGAAGGAATGTCAGACCTCATTCAGGGAGATGTGCATCAGGGAACAGACACCTGTGTGTCTATTCATGGACAAAGAAAGAGGAAAAAATTCTATTTTGTTCATATAAAGCTGAGAAAGGAACAAAATAGAACATTGCATTTATGTTGCAGTAATGTGCATCGGAAAGAGTGACAAAGTATTTTCTGTTCCTGTGGGAATTACCAGGAGGTGTTGTGATCTGTTACTCCTATAGTTCCTCTCCTCAGTGTGGAGTTAGGCTGTTGAGACTGTGAGTTTTCCTTTACACAAGGCTCTGTGTACTGGAAGTGGTATCCTGTGGAAACAAGCTACTAAGCCTGAGCATTGTTTTCTTTAAGTGTGAGTCTATTCAATGTTTATTTCAGTTACAGACCCATTTCTTGGGGACTTGACATTTGTACAGAACAGAGAAATCATAGATTTCTTCTATGATTGTTTTTACATGTTTCAATCAGTGTGTTCCAAATCCATTTAAAATATGTATGTATTTTTTGTTGGCATCTAAAAAGTAGTCTTACAAGTTTCCAAACCTCTCACAGTGATTCTTTCAGAGCAGCAGTACTATAAATATGTCTTAAGGAAAAGCATACAGCATACAATGCATGAGGTTGTTAAATTCCCTGCACCAGAAAATCAGGAATGATTTTCATCATTGTCAAAATAGTAGTTGAGGTCTAAGCAACTCTTAATAAATGATTAATTCTTAATAGTGATAATTCATAGTGATGCTCTGATATTTCATTGTCAGCATTATTAACTATTCCAACAGCCATTTTGGGTTTGACTCCTTGTATCCTTATCTTTTTAATTTTTAAGATACCTTCGAAGTATGATCATATTTTTGTACATGGGAGTCACTGTTACACTAGATTTTAAATATCCAATAAATTAATATAAGCATCAGTAAAAGGTAAACAAAAATCTGATATAATCAGAAGGTGTCTGACATCTGATAAGAAGACTTGAAAAATGAATCTTTGTTTTCTCACCCACTGACTAAATGTTCATTTCATTTTCTGTGATTGAAGAGTGATCTCCAGCCTGATTAATGACAGACATGCTGCACCCACAGCTTCTTCAAAGAGCTGCTCCTCAGCAGACACACCTACGCTTTAGCCTAAAAGCAGATTTGTAGAACCGGGGCATATGGCATAAGAGAAAAACCCTCTGTATGCACAGCAGACAAGACGTTCACTTTCTCACCTCTGACTGCCCTTTGGTAGCACGGCTTCCTTCTGTGCCCATAACCCCAGACCTGAAAGACTTCATTCCTTCTCTTATTGTCCCTTTGAGCTCAAAGTCTCTTCTTAGAGCCCTGTCACAAGCAACTTTCCTAATGGAGCACAAGTTCTATCATTCTTATTTTATTTTTATGAAGAAAACCCATATTTGGACAGAAGTCTAAGGTCAAGCTTTGAAGAGTAGTGTGCAGTTTGATCAAGTAATGGCATTCAAGTCCGTGTTTACAGACTTGAAGATCATCACCCAGCATGGGCAGTTCTTTAATGGGCAAGAGGGACTGCAGGTATGCAGCACTAGGGACTGTGTTTTTGTGGCAAAGCTAAGGGAAGTACTGAAAAAGGGAACAGCAAGCTGTTTAGTGCAACCTGTGAAGAGGCAGCTTCTCTTTGCAAGGACTTAGGCATGTAAACAGATTGCAGCTTTGCTGGTTCTGCTCTCTGCTTCCACACTAATATTTTAAAAAGAAACCATTGGGATTGCCTCGTTACTGGTGAGCACTCGTCTGTGATTTTCTTCCCTTCTGTGCTATTTGCAGCTATCTCTAGTGAAAACCCCTCACTGGCTAAGCATCCCATTGACTCTCTGACCCTGAACAAAATAATTCTTTGTGGTGCCCAGAGTGTATTAACAGAACACATGCTGGAGGTCTGAGCACAGGCTCCTGACCTGCCATTCTCTGGTGAGTTTGTATATCAAAGAAACCCTGAACAAAAACCCATGAAACCACATATAGGTGTTTTTGAAAGACTAGATTATTGATCTGTATATGGTATTAACTGTCCATAAATGTTACATTTGTCTTTCACAGAGCTGTCTGAAGGTGACTGAAAAAGCATCAGTATTAAGCCCATTTCATTTCCAAGTTTCTAATAGCTGTATTTTTACAAGCCTTTTTTTTTTATTACTGGCAAATCATATACTTGTAGTGCACAGTATTATAACGATCTTAATAATTTCATAATTTTAATAAAGCACATGAAATTGTCTCTCAATAAATAGTTTTCCTCGAAGAGACTGATAGAAAACTTCTTCCTTCCAATGATGATTCAAGGAACATCTGAAGAATTTAAATTTTACTTGTCTTGTGGAGGAAAGAAAGTATTATTTTTCATTAAAGAACAATGGGAAAATCCAAATGATCTGTACTTAAAGAATTTGTGTGTGCAGAGCATGATGCAATGAGCTATCTTGGATAGAGGAGGAGTAGGTGTGAAATTTCTAACAACTTCAGTGTAAAATGTTTCTCACATCTAACCATTGTTGAGATTTCAGAGTTTTCTCATTCACCCTCAGAAGGAAGCGAGACCTTTCAAAAATGTTATGACAAAAAAGGAAGGGGAGAAAGGACGGAGAGAGATAAGCCTAAAAATAACAAGTAGGGTAGGACATTTGTCTAAGATTATCCCATCCTGGCCTGAAATCCCTGCCTTGAAACAGGCTCAAAGGGTAAATCCACATGGTTCAATGAAGTGCAGCATAGACACCCAAGCTGGCTGGCTCAGCTAGTTCACACCCTGGAAACAAAGGAGTTGCACTAACTGTGGATGGTGCTGAGAAATAGTGAGACATACACTGGAGAAAGCACGGCACTGAAGTGGAGCAGCCAGGCTGCGCACCAGTTCCATGACAGATCTGCTTTTAGCTCCATCTTATAAAAATATTTTGACCTGCCCATGATTGCAATTGATATCCAGAGTATCCTTGCAATGCCCAACAAAATTATTCTTAATGCACAGAAATAGTGTGTTTTGTTACTTATGTAACAATACCACAATGGTATAATAATTGTTAATCACATGGAATATTTAATTGTTATACTGCTTTACAAATTCTGTAACTTTATAGTATAAATTGAAATGCTTTACTTGTGTCCTTACTTGTGACCATTTATTTTATTGTCAGAGTGAAACCAGTATAACTTTTCTAAAAATATAAATTACAACTGCTTTTATTTCATGTAGCTTTTTAAGGATGGCATATGGAAGAACTATTAATACATTTTATGTTTCTCTGCCTTAGGGCTATTCCGGATTAAAATATGTTTTAATAAATTTAAAAGTGTTGATTGCAGGCACATGCATTTCTAAAACCTTCCTATAAAATATAGGCTACTACATTGGTTCAGTTTTTAAGAATTTTGAAAGCAATAACCTTCAAATACCAAACCAAAGCTTTTTTGAATACTGTGGTGGAAATCTTCAGAAATATAAATAATATAACAATCTCCTAAATTGTACTAGAAACAGAACATATTTACATTCTTGTTAACAGAAAGAGGGTTGTTATTATTACAGCTGGTGTTTTTAAACATAGGTTTCTATACCTGAAAAAGACTGGGATAGCATGTCTATTCCTGTTAACACACATGGTTATATATCTGCTAGGATAATAGCACCATCTTCTGTTCAGTGTAAATAGCTGTTGCAAAGCAGGAAATGTTGCATTAAAATTAATTCCAGAACTATAACATTTGTTTGCATATTAAGATACAAGGTATTCTTACACATAGCACTCACAGCCATGAAAAGAAAATATTATCATTAAAGTAATGCAGAAAGAAAATGTTTTGTATTTTAAATATTGTATATATGATTTAATAAAATAATTATATTCTATAAAAATAATTATTGGTTCAATTACAAACTAGAAAAATAACCTCTCATAAAATTTTTCTTTAATTAATGATTTAATTTAGAATACAGTATTTTTGTGCTGTAAAAAGCAAAGAATTGATTAGAGATCTTATTAAAATACATCAGGTCAAATTATTGATGTAGTTCTGATTTTCTCAGCTGTGTTATAATTATTATGAATTGTTCATCGTGCTGAATATGCTGTCTCACTTACTTCTAGGCCAGTACCTTGGTAGAGCTTGATTTAAGGCAGCTTTGAGTCACAGGAGAAATAACACAATTGTGTGTTCCCAGCTGTTACTTTTAATCTAATTATGAAATCAGATTTTGAGCCATGGAAGGGATGGAAGGGACTCCAGGATATGGTCTGGTTCAATCCTTTTGCTCTAAGCAGGGTCAGCTACAGCAGGTGGCTCAGGGCTGTGGCCAGTTGGATTTTGAGTATCTTCAGTGATGGAAACACCACAACCTCACTTAGTAAACCATCTCTGGCACAGTGTTTGACCAGCCTCAAAGTAAAAGTTAGTTCTTGCATTCCAAGGGAATTTTCTGTATTGCATTTAGTGCTCATTGCTTCCTGTCACTGGGCATTGCTGAGAAAAACCTGGCTTTGTGTTCTTCACTCCTGCCCAGAGGGTGTTTGGATGCGTTGACAAAGCCTGCTCAAAACAGTCCCAGCTTTCTCAGCCTCTCCTCTCACCCCCAATATCTCAAGCCTTTAAAGGCCTTCATGGACTCTTGCTGGGCTCACTGCAGACATCTGTGTCCCTTGTGAGCAGAGGAGCCCAGAACCTGACACAACACTGCAGATGTGGTCTCTCCAGGTAAATAGAGGGGAAGCATCAAACCTCTCAGCCTGCTGACAATTCTGTTTTTAATGCAGCCCAGGACAGTGGTGGCCTTCTTGGCCACAAGGGCACATTGCAGACTCAAGGTGATTTTCAAGGTGACCTTATTGATTCCAGAACATTTTCTGCAGGCTTGCTTTCTAGTCGGTCAGTCCCCAGCACGTACTGGTGCATTAAATTATTCCTCACAATACACAGGACTTTACATTTCCTTTTGTTGATCTACTTGAAGATCCTATTTGCCCAGCCCACTGAAGCCTCAATCAGCAGGACTTTTCAGAGATAGTCAAGAGTGGCTTCACAATGATGTGAGTCACCTACTGGAGGCATCACAATGGAATCCAGGAGTTCATGTCTGTCCTTCCCTAACCTCAGCCCCTTCCACTCAGAGAAGTCATATTTCTGCTGGGATCATGCTGCCCTACCACCACCACATATATGTATCCTTTCTAACTTTGAGCTTAGTCAGGAGCTCATTGACCATCCATGCAGGATAAATGCTACCTTCACTTGATTTTTGGCTAGTCCAGATATTCATCTGCTGAGCTTGGAGGAGGTGATCTTACAGGATCAACCAGCTCTCCTGGAACTTGTATCTTTCCAGGACCACCTCCCATGGTATTTGTCCATCCATACCCCTCAATAGTGACCTTTTGCTCTTCTGAGGCCCAGAATTATAATTGTGCTTTTTGGTTTGTTCCTTCTTTGAAGCATCTCAAACTCCATCATCTCGTGCTCCTGACATACACCTTCCCAACTGATTCTTGTTCATAAAAGTATGAGGAACAGCATAGCTACTTTCATCAACTCTGTGATTAGCTGTGTCAGGAAGTTATCAATGCACTCTGGAAACTTCCTGGCTTGCACCCTGCTGTGTTGCCTTCTGCAGATATCACGTGGTTCAAATCCCCATAAGGACCAGGGCCTGTCATCATGAGGCTACTTCCAGCTGCCTGAAGAAAATTTAATTGACTGCCTGACTACTTGATGAGGACATCAAGTAGTCCAGACACAAAGTACAATATTGGTAGCTTTTCACTGGGCTTTCCACTAATCATGACCAAAAAGTTGCTCGGCTCCTCACCTGGGTAAGCTCTCTGCATTGCTGCTGTTCTCTCATATAAAGGGCATTTATACAGTGATAGGAAATCCCATGGAGTGATATAGGACGGCTTCTGGTGTGTGGAGAGGTTTGTGCTGTCTTGTCTAATTTAAGTTGAAGATAGCAGTAGTTTCCTTTTGTGAAAACATCTACAAGCTTGCTGTCACATACTGCTTGATTCCACTGTCATCTTGGGTTCTGTAACAGCTTTAATACTGCATCAGGACCAGATCCATCTTGCTGTGAAAGAATCTTGTTTACCATCAGTTCATTTATCTATTTTTTTGTTACTAGAATGTCCTTGATGTAGCGTCCCAAGACTCTTTTTCTGTGCATTTTTTTGGGCAAGAAAGCAATTTTTTCCAATGTACAACAGGACTGACAAATCTTCAGCTTCTCTTTATGCTTTCATTCATTCAAAAAAAACCAACCTTAATTAGAGTAGAGAAAACATATTGACTTCTTGTCCAGTTTAATCACTCTGCATTCATGGGACCACAGAGAGAACCTGGCTATTTTAATTTTACAAACATGAACAAGAGAGGGTTGTTTGTCATTAGTTTTCTGAATCTTACATTTGGGTTTCTCTCATACTAAGTTTGCTGTACTGGATCTGAAATTGCTTTGCTTCATTATTCATCCTGTTTTGACACTTATTCAAATACCATTTTTTTCCTCCTTTCTCTTGCTTTTCATTTTCAGATGTCCCTGTCACCTTTTTGCACAATTATTCATTCTTCTTAAATATGAAAAAAGGCCTTTTTTATTGTTCTTTATTTTTCTCTCATTATGAAACATTTCCTAATATTTTTCATTTGATAGAAAATCTCACTATTTCTTTTAGTGCAGAATAAAATAACCAATTTGCATTGTTTTTTCCTGTAGACGCCTCTCTTTCTTTGTCTTATTTTCACTTCCTTTTACCTTCCTTTAGTTCCCCTTTTCTGCTTATCATCACCATACTTTTGAATTCAATCAGCACTCTGTCCTTCTGACTTTGCTTCTAAGATCCTTCGTGCCACTCTGAATGTTTTGGTCGGAGTTTTTTTGTTGTTTTTGTTTTCTTTGTTTTTTTTCTTTGTGGCTTTAATCATATAACCTCTCATAATCCTGCAAGTATTTGTTTGTCTGCTTTTGTATTTCATATTTCTCCATTGTTCCTCTGTCACTCTTTGAAGTTTTTTTTTGTTTGATATTTGGGCCTTTTTTTGGTACACTTTGTATTTTGAATGGGTGCCTCTTTAGATCTTCTTAGGTTTCTCACTTCTTTTGGCTCAGAGTAGGCAGTGAGGCTGTTTCTACATGTGGGAACATCCCAAAAGATCTTCACCTTGCCTGGAAACAGGGATTGCAGCTACAGTGTGAAAAGATGATTATGCCTCTGATGTGTTATCTACGTGATGTGTCACATCATGATGTGGTACAGCATCCTCCAGGCTCAGCCTTCATTGTCCCCAAATGACAGCAACAGATAGATAAGGACTGTCCCTAAATATCCTCCCTTTCTAATACGCACATGTGCTCTTCTGATCTGCCCAGCATGAAGGAGAATCCTTTCTGTAACACACTTAAAATGTCACTAGGCTCCCTGAACCTCAGGAGATGGTATACCAGATTTAAAAACAAAAACTGAACAGTGGACAGGCTGGTTGATGTCTTCTGGCTAAGAGATACAGTATATGTACAGTGTTATATCTGAATGAGTGGTTACATATTTAGGGTGTGCTTTTTGATTTTGATGGCATTTCCGTAACACAACATAACTGCTCCAAATAAGCCAATTATGGATATCTTAACTTAAACCCTTATTGGTAAGTAGATTTATTGACATGATCTATTGAGTCATACAAATCCTTTGTATTGTCCTTCATTTGCAAGCCATTAAACCATTCTCTCTGCTATGCATTTATGTTGTCATAGGAACTGCTTCTAAAGTTGCAGAGGAGAACAATTTCCATGAAGTATCAAACTTGAAGTATCAGTAATATGAACACCAGTACTGCTTTCTAATTAGTTAGGGGTCTTAGCTTATTATTTAGCTCTCCCTTAAAAATAATTATAATAACACTTTTGGGTTGCTTGGACTAAAAAAAATACATAAGGAGTTCATTTTTCACAATTTAACACTTACAAAGTTTGTGGCTCTTCTAAGTTACACAAGTCTTTCTTGTTTAAAGAAGAGATATGAGGAGTAATTTCTCTGTACTATATTATGCACTTTTGGAGCAATAAGTTCACAATCCTGGCACCAAATGATCTCTCAATACTTCCATAAACACCACAGTTTAGCAGCATCTTCAGTACCTTCCAAAGGCTTCCAGGTGGTTTCTTCACAGTAATAATACATGGCCATCAGTAAAACCATTTTCCTGCAGCTTTAATCTGCATGATTCTTCTTGGCTATGGGCTTCAGGGACACTGAAGACTGTTGTGCTTCTTCATCTTCATACTTGTGATCAAAAGGGTGCTTCTTAACTGTAGCCTTTTTATGACTAAAAGGTTTTTAGAATAGTTTCACTTTGTGTATAAATGGTCAGATACCATTGATATGCACCGTCAAGTACATATCTTCTTTGAGTCACACAGTTTTCTTACAAAATTGAGGTTTCAGCAAAAAATTTATAAGATGTTATCTGTCACTCATTGGATCAGCCTGGGATACAGTTAACTCTTTTCATAGCAGCACATAGGGTGATGTGTTTTGGTTCTGTGGTTAAACTGTTGATAACACATTGGTGACTTCCCAACAATGTTTGGAATCCAACCTGCTATATCCAGGAGAGTCATACTAGGGAAAGGTTCAGTCATTTTAGACAAAACTGAGAACCTCTTGTCACAGAATAATAAAGAGTTTGTGACTCAACTGCTCTCCATGTTGCATGTCAAATACTTAATATGCACAAGGAGTACATGTTGTATAGTTTTGTTCTATTACAGAATACATGTCCACTCCTAGATGTGTTTGTAGAGGAGAGTTGGATGATTTTCTAATTTAATATCATTTATAATTTCTCTCATTTTTAGCCCCTTGTGAAGCCAACACATTTTTTTGCCACAGTAATATGTGTATAAATAATACACTGGTCTGCAATGGACTCCAGAACTGTGTGTATCCCTGGGATGAAAACCACTGCAAAGGTAACACATAGAATTGAAAAAGTTGTCATTTGCACTGCATGAGATACAGCATATAATCTTCAGTTTCTTGCTAAATATGTGCCAAATGTTTGAAAGATCAGGAAGAGTAATTTGGGGAAAGCATAAATTAAGCAATAGAGAAAATGAAGGAAAGTAAAAAAATGCCAGCGGATTTTACTTTCAGTGTTTTCATTTTTTTCTCTGGTATTGCAGTGCTTGTGTCCTGCTGTCTGTTTATGCACTTCTGATCACTTGGTCTCTGCTTTCCATACAATATAAAGTATAATTAAGTGTAATATTTTGGTTTCTTTGCCATAGTTACCTCTGTAGTGGAGTGACATATGAGTAGCAGGTGTCTTTTAGCTGCATGCTATGTACATAATAGCCCAGGTAGTCTTATAAAGGAAGGTGGAATAACACTGTAAGAAAGCAATGAAATCTACCTATAATCAAGTGAAATTGAAATGCAAATAACAAGCTTGTAAATATTACATCTGGAAATCAGATGTAATATTTATTTCATAGACAGAGAGTGATGTTCCTACCCATGTACTGACAATGGTTTCTAATTATTTCTGTGGTTCTTTAACAAAAACCAAACAAACAAGCCCTAAAACAGCATCTGTGTTGTCTTCAGGGAAAAGAGCTTAACAAACTTACATTGCAGGCTAGGGAGACAGTTCACTTCTGTCTTGTATCCCCCTGTTTCCCCCCTACTGCAGATTTGTTCCTGAAAGCATGGGATATGCCAAATTTAGGAACCAATCAAGAAAAAAATTCAGAATGAAGTGGATTAGCAGTCAGCCCATAAATCTACTGAAGCCTGTAAAATCCTGACAAGCAGTGCAATAGGGTAAAACACAAATGAAAACATATACTTCAAAAGAACACAGCTAAACTATGGCAGAGCATAATATTCTTCAAAGAAACTAAACAGACAATTGGGAAATGATTATTCATTCTCTAGTTCTTCACAATAGAGGAAAACAGAAAACCTTCATCACTCTCCAATTTCCCGAAAGATTTTCGTCTTTCCTTCGTCAAGTATCTTTTATCAGGTCTTGTGCATTTATCCTCTCTTGTTTTTCTGGCTAGAAAAAGGAAGATTGCTGATTCCAGCAGAAATGTTGTTTGCTGCAGTGTTGCTTTTCTTAACTCTGCTTTTTCTCCAGAATCTGTGTCAGTCAATTAGAGAAGCACTGAGTGAATCTACAAGCTTAGACAATGATCTACTGAAGAGTTAAGTTTTGGTAACTAGGAGATTTTGAAGAGAAGAATGTTACTGTTTTGGTGCCAAAACTTCAATTCCAAAAGCTTTTTCTTAATTCCTTTTATATGTTTTAGGTTGCCAGGAAAAATTACACTAAACTGGATGTTGAAACTTAACCACAGTTGTCTTGCTATGCCTGAGAGAGACTGATGCAAACACTTTCAATTTGAATTTCTACAAGGCTCAATCACCATATTGTGCCTGCAGCCTTGTGAAAGCCAATCACAGAGAAAGATGCACCAGAGGAGGGGGGAAATGGTTTTATTTTATTATTTTACTGCATTTTTTCTGCTTTTTTCACAATGCAGAATTTGCTGACTAACTTATTAGAGGCTCCTGAGTAAAGGGTAGTAGGTATGATCAGATTTTGGATTTTTATGGCTGTTTAGAAAGGTTTTGGTAATTAATAGGGGGGAAAAAAGCAGAAATAACTTGCACAATTTGGTTTCTTTTTCTTTCTGAAATATAAATTTTAAAAACTTTTCTATTCTATCTTGATTTAGCTTTTTCATTGAACGCTGCCAAAATTCCCACTCAGCTCACAAATATTAGACCTTAAATCCTGTAAAATCTTGTTCTTTCATTGGACCTAATGTCCTAGCTGTGTATATTTACTGAGAGAGAGAGAAAATAATAAAGAGAACATCTGTAAGTCTTGGGGGCTTTAGCAGCCAAATGGAGTTCAGAGGTGACACTGAAGCCATCTGCTTGTTATGGTGGTTGTTTTTTATAATTTTTTTTAATTAAACTGCAATATTCCCTGAATAAATTAGTTTCCAAGTGAATAGGCACACAAAGGATTTGCGCGTTGCTTTTTTGGCTTTCACAAATACCTGATTTCTTCTCCTTTTCTTTTCCGTTGATGAGATTGATTAAGTGAAGTCAGAAATAGAATAGACTCAGCCTTGCAGTAATCTGTGAACCCTTCATAGTTGTTTTTATTCTTGAACTGTAATTAATGCTGTGCTTTTTTTTTTTTTATTTCCTGTCACGCAGAAAAAAGAAAAGCAAACCTATTGGACCAACTTACCAATACCAGTGGGACTATAATTGGGGTGACTTCTTGCATTGTGATCATCCTCATTGTTATCTCTATTATAGTACAGATCAAGCAGCCTCGTAAAAAATTTGTTCAAAGGAAAGCAGACTTTGATCAAACAGTGTTCCAGGAGGTGTTTGAGCCTCCTCATTATGAGTTATGCACCCTTAGAGGGACAGGGACTACAGCTGACCTTGCTGATGTTGCAGATGACTTTGAAAATTATCATAAACTGCGGAGATCCTCTTCAAAATGCATTCATGACCATCACTGTGGATCACAAGTGTCTAGTATTAAGGGCAGCCGTAGTAACCTCAGCACAAGAGATGCTTCTGTCTTGACAGAAATACAACCCCAGCCTGTAAAACCACTTGTTCAGCCCATGAACAGGAGAAATATCCTTGTCATGAAGCATAGCTACTCACAAGATGCTGCTGATGCGTGCGAGATAGACGAAATTGAAGAGGTGCCAACCACAAGTCACAGACTGTCCAGACATGATAAAGCTGTTCAGCGGTCAGTATCAATAGATTTTTGATGAAGACTATTGTGTAAGGACTTGATTGCCCTAACATATTCACTCTTTGATCAGTAAAGACACATTTTCTTTCTTTCTTTCTTTATTGTTTAAATTTCTGTTTCCTGATAGCACATGCCATTATATTATCTCTCTTTCTCATCTCTGCTCCTCTTTCCTGAAGGATCCTATATCTCCGTTTTACCTTTCTAATTTCTTTCCTTTTCTTTTACTGTTTTACATATACCCCCGTGCATGCACACACAGGTCAACAGAGAACAGGTACAATTTTTAAAAACCAAAGAACATTGTGTGAATTTAGATTTTTGGAACAGCCACATACATGTGGTTTCCTCGTAACTGAGGTGGCCTTGAATATCATCTGGTATTGGTCTAACCATCTCTAAATAAATTCATCAATAAATAAAAGATACATTTATCCATTTTGATGCATGACACAAGAATGAGGAACACAGTCCTGGGGTAAGGAAACCCCTTTCCTCATGGCCTTTTATATAATGAATGACAGTATTTCCAAAACTTTACTGTTTCTGTTCCGTTATTGATCACAGTATTTTGGTTTGTCAAATAAACACGGATAGACAGACTAGAACATAAGACAAATAATAAACACATACATATTTACACATAAAAATGAATTAAAGGAAATATTTCTAATCAATAAAAAAAGAAAAATCAAGCATAATATTTTTGATAAAAGAGCTATTTCTTCTGTATATTGCACTTTGAATCACTGTGAATATGAATGATTAAAAGTTTACAAGTAAAAGAAAAAGAAAACAAAAAAAATTTAGGAAAAAACGAATACATAATCCTTTTTTAATATATTTGTGTTTTCTGTTGCATGCATTATTTATGCATTTCCTGTTATTTTTTACATGCCCTTCGTATTTTCTTTGCCCATTAAAACATTTCTTTCTCTTAAAAAAAATACAGTTATTTGGTTATTTTAATCCAGTTTCATGCCTATGTAAATTACTTCATGAATATCTATCAGATTATCAAAGTGTACTGTTTATAAAGTATCTATATGCATATATTTCTTTTTTTCTATGCAAACACTATTATTTTGAATGAAATAGCCATAACATTCCAGGTTCTGCCTCATTGGGTCTCTAAGCAAACATGAGTCTGAGTACAACACAACTAGGGTCTAAGAGAGAAACCTGAGGTAAGTAAACATATCTATACAGCAATTGAATCATCTGTTGCTTTCCATTTCATTTGTTACATTGCTAAAATGCATATTAGGACTCAAATTGTATGTCATCTTGTATGGAAACAGGTTTGAATGTTAAAAAAACTGAAAGCCAGATGATCACTTTAGCATGGCAAACTAAGCAAAATCTGTTAATTCCTTATTCGTGACAGAATTACAGTCAGCCTCTAGCAAAAATGATCTTCATTCCAACTGTCTTATAAAGTCATGTGCTTTGCATGGCTCTTGCATTTCATTTATTTATTTATTAGTTATTATTTATGGAAATAAAAGTTAGAGCCCCAGCATGTGAAGTTGAATGCAAAACTTGGCATTTTAATTTAAATCAGTAAGGTGTGGAACTATGTGTTTTCATTTCATTTTTTTCATCCAATCTTTGAAGTGTTGGAAGAACAGTGTGTGTTAGGATTGATAAATTTAAGATTCTGTAGCACTAAGGTTAAGGTTTTCTTTTGGAGTATTTTCCTAGACTTTTCATTCTGCATAATTTTTATCATCACTTAATGAATATAATCTCAGATGTTTATAATGGAGTTATAGATAGTTGTTAGTCTGTCCATTTATAAATGTGTATATACAGATATGTGTATATAGATTTTATGTGTGTATATATATAAAGCAATTTTACAGTGAAATAATCCATTAATGGTTTTATTGCCTGTAGATAGTTTAAGTAAATATTTGTCTGCCTTTTTTTTTTTTTCCTCAGAGAGAGCATATTTTAACTTAGTTTTGATTTCAGAAAACTATTCATGCAGTCATGCAAACTCTGAATGGAAAAATCAATAATGAACTACCTAAGCTCTCTGAAAAAGAGAGTGGACAATTTTCAATTTAATTCAATTGCCTTTCTGCAAACCTAAGAAGTATAGACATATCTTACCTCCTTAGCAAGATATTCCCATTGCACAAAAATGCATGTCTTTTATAATTTGGTTTCTGGCCACAAAGTGCTCCTTAGTTATTAAATATATTTCCAGATTTGCTGCAAACTTGAGGAAGAAATTAGTTCCTGAGATTGTCCATTTATTTATTTATTTATTTATTTATTTATTTATTTATTTTAAGTCATAGTTTTCTTTAAGTTGATCTATGTCTGTTATTTACTTGTGTGTTTTGTGATATGTGGAAGAAGATTTACATTGAACTTTTGTTATATGTACATTGTTTTCATTATATAGACTGCTTGAGAATAGTGCGCTCCTGGGTGATTTTGAACATGCTACAATGAAATGTGAAACTATCGTCCTTGGAAACACCAGCTAGAGGTTTTATGGACTCTGACCAACTATTCTCTTATGAAAAAATTCAGCAGTGTTGAGTAAAATTACTAGAAGGCAATAAGACTTTGGTTATTATGCTTATCTGTCATTTATCTTTTTGTTTTTCTCTCTTCTTTTTGTTGCAAGTAAAATTCCCAATTTCAGGAACAATTTATTGAAATCAGGTATTTAGCCATTCATAATCACTTCAATAGAAACGTTTGTTGGATAAGCATCTAGCAATATGACTGAATTTGACATTGAGAAATTAATCTGCATGTATGTTACTGAATATTTGAGTTGGCAAAAATCCCTTTATTAGATACATTGTAAAAAGCATGCATTCACAGTTATTGCTGTTACTGTTCCATTTCTGTGTCATATGCTTGCTACTTGTAACTTTTATATAAAAAAATACATAAAATAATGTATAATAATTTCGTACCTTGAGTTTAATGCAATGTTTTCTTTTACCTAATTTACCAATCCTGTGTAATTCAGGAGATTAAGCTGAAAATGTAGTTTCTAGGAACTTGAAACACAGATAGAGCAGAGAATCAACTGTATCTCATCCCTCAATTACTCAAAAGAATACATTAATTTTTAAAGATTTAAATGAATTCATAATAGGTTGATCACCTAATTTCAGTTAAAAGATTTGTGATAATCTATGTATTCCATTCTGTACTCTTAACTAATTTATTTCCATGGCAATTATTAGGAAGTTTGCTTCAATACAGTAGAGTAACAGATTTTTATCAGTTACAGAAATCTTATGGTTGGGTTCCAACTTTAGAAACACAGACACAAACCATTTCCTTATGCAAGATAAAATTATGTTTGCAATTCAAGCTGTAAGTATTAATAACCAACACTAAAATCAAATTTGAGAGGTTAAGTTTTTAAGGAATTAATATAGGTTGAAGGCCCACGATTATGTAAAGTTTAAAGCCTCCTCATCTAAGAACTCAGTAACCATGCATAAAATAATGGTTTCATTGTCTATTTAAAATGTATCTTTCAAGTTCTCTTCCAAAGCAAATCTAAGCTCCTTCTGAAATATCTTGTGTCATTCATGGTTGTTAGGTTTTCCTGCATAAAAATGTTGCTAGATTTATTAGAAAAAGTGTAAGCAATTCCATCTATGTTCCTAAACTATAAGTATGTGGGAAAAAAGAAAACCTAAAAGACTGACATAAAAAATAAGGTGATCTATATGAGGTATTTAAATATATAATACATAATTTGTAAAATTAAAAGTACAGAAAATCTGATTTCTACAACTGTGATATAACAACAGTGACATGAGAAGGGTTTCAGGTATTTGACTACTTTTATATCTACAATGTATTTTACATCTATTTTTTTACCTTGAATAATTTGTTTTCACATATTAGCTGAAAACAGTCCTCTTTCTTCTGCAGTCATTGAGAATCATTAAGTCATCCCTCAGTTACATGGGTTTGCAGTATGCACTAATAGTTCATTTTCAGATCAGTATCTCTTCACCAGTTCATGCAATTTATCACTGTTTTTTTCCTTAACCTTTCCAAGTTCTAGCTCATCATCCCTTTTTTAAAGTATATGTTAAGATATTTGCCACATCCATACTTAAAATGGATGCACCCATGCACCCCTTATAAAATAAAGGAAGAATTAAATGTTTGCTAAAATAAATGCATATACATGCAGACACTTTTATGAATATTTACAGATATTTAGTATTGGACATAGTGTAAAAAATAAGGAAAAATCTAAATATTAATTTAGCTTTGAATGAATTATGTTGTTCACACAGAAAAATGCTGAACTTGTTTTTTAAAATTGCTGTATAATTATATCTAAGTGCCTAAATCCCACTGTAACACAGTTTGTCTAGTCCCTCCTAGACAAGTACATAATAAAATTAATTTTAAGATTTTTCCAGTGAAGTGTTAACTGAAAGAAATGAACTGGAGAAGGCATGGATATTAATAATTTTATTTCATGTGCATTCTTGCTTTCTTTTAAAAATATATAATTGTGCCACAGAAGAAGGAGGGAGAGACATAAAATGCTGTGTAAATGGAACAAGTCAAGCAAAGTGAGAACGTTAATGCTTGATCATGGAAACTCCTTTAGAAACATACTGCCTAATAGCTAGGTATACCCTAAAACAAAAAACATTACAAGTAAAAAATTCATTGTATATTGGGGTAAAATTATATCTATGAAAAATATAAACAAAAGTGAAATCAAACACAGATAAAATACTATAATTAAAATATTTAATTTCCAATAATTTGATTATTTTTATAGTCAGTGTGAATAATAGCCTAGTCCACTATACTGCAAACAGTAAAGATAATATTTGGTTTTTATCACAAAATAGTAGGATATCTTAATGTGATCTATGAAACTAAAAATACTAAAATAAAAGGGGTTGTTGCTGAAAGTAAAGTTTTCCTTTCCTATACATATATTTTATTTTTATGAATCCACTTGTTTAAAACTAGAAGGAAGTTTAAAAAAGTTTTAAATTTTATGGAGAGCAAGTTTGGGTTAACTTAGTTCAGCTGTATGTATTAATATTGTACAACACAGTAAATTACTGTGGATAAGCTGAGCTGCTAGTTCTCGTTTCATGTATTTTACCCCACATTTGCCTTAAACTAAAACTAAGGATTATTTTTACTAGATGATTTTGGTTTTTGGGGCAATGAGTGTCAGCTACAGCTATGTTGACAGTATAATTACTTTTTACATACTTTTTAAAAATGAAGTTTTTTTATCATAATGCATTGAAATATTGTTTATAGTTTTGTGGTCTGTTTTTTTTTTCCCTCCATGGATGTAGTGTTATGAGTATACTTTTCTTTTTGCATGATAGTTGAACAGGCACCCAACCTTTTTTATCTGCTCCAGGAAATATGGCCTTGGCAAGTTGTCAAGGACTCTGCAGCCTCATTTAAAAAACTCAGGAAGTTCATATTGTAAATCATCCTCATTTAAACTTTTTCTATCTTCACAATTCTAAAAACAGCTTAGGAAAAAAAAAAAAAGACCCTGATAAATGTTAGCACCTTATCCTTCAATTTTTCTCAATTTTTAAGCTGGAGATACTCTCTTGAACCTATCAACAATGTAGCCAGTGAGAGGGAATAAGATAAAGTGGGAAGGTTTCTCAATAAAGAGAAATTGTTAGCCCCCACACCCTCCCACACCCCTCAAAAAATCAGACAAAGAAAAGAAACACAGAAAGGTAGTATAATTAGAAGAGGAATATAAAGGACTTTTGCTCATACCTATTCCCAAATTTGCAAACATTTTTAGGACAGATAAATCTTTTAACCACCAAATAAAAGCATTCTGTTCATGTTCAGCTCTGAAAGACAGAATTAATACTTCACAGAACACTGTCCTACAAACAAAATTTGGGGTTTTAGTGTGTCTTCTACTTTATGTGTGAATCTCCCTGATGCCACAAAGATATTTCAGCTGAGAGAGCACAGCTGAAGTATACAGGCCTATATAAAGGACAAAAAGCTGCACCATTCAAAACTCTTTTGAACATAGAAATCTATATCTGATCTGAAAATATCTCCTCATTTGTGGCTCAGCACTTGATGTGAAGTCTTACATTCACAACTCCACTGCTCTTCATCATTACCTTAGGATCATCTCTCTTGATTCTTTTATGATCACTTTACATCTCCGTCACTTGCTGCCTTTCATTTCTGTCCACAGTGAGTTTAGTTTGAGTTTAGTTCTGTTCCTGTCACCTCAAAAGTCACTGAAAATGCTGAAGTTCTACCAGCTCCCTGCCTTTGTGTTACCCTTGAATCCACCTCCTCTTTTCCCATCTGTCTCTTTAGAGCCATCTTATTCATACCTTGCCTATAAACAGCAAAACGAAAACATGAGATCTCAGCATATCCTAATCACCCTCAATTTATGCAAAACAAGAAAAGCTATGAAGGGCACTGGAATGGACAGGAGAATGGGCTAATTAGGGTATACTGGCTCTGCATTTTAATGACTGTGCATCAGTGTTGTCTGGGCTGTCTATCCCCGTGTGTTGGCATGGCCTCTCCTGTGATAGCCATCCACCATTTTTCTTCTTCCAGTTAACACCACTGTCTAACCATGTCCAGAATTTTTAAGTTTTCTTCTGTGTTGTATTTATATTAGCATGTATCTCCACACAACATAAATTCATGTCCCTGCCTCCTTCACACACCTGTTAAAACAGTGCACAGCCTGGCAAACACCTGCCAAAGGTGTGGCAGAGATAAGGTAAGAACAGCAAGGTAAGAACACCAGCTGCCAGAAGAAGCAGGAGTTGCTGCTTCCATTCATTTTCTTTCCCAGGAAAAGGAATTGTGCTGATCCAGTCTCCAAACAAGGTCACTGTGGGGAAAAAGGGAAGTTGCTGTTCCCTTCAAGCAATGAGTCCTTGCTGGGAGAAGAGAGACAAATTAAGAAGCCCATGATGAAAAATGGAAAGAACAAGAGGGCTTAGATTTTGCCAAAGTATCGGGCCTGACCAACTCTGTGCAGCATCATTTCATCTCTACATTCTCAGATAAAGGAAAACTGTGGTTCAAACCTTCTCTATCCCAAGGAGAAGGATGCTACAACTGTGAGTACCAATTCTATTCTGGCCTCTGGCAGGACTTAAAAGCTTCTTGCATAAATGTAGGCAGACAAGGATTTCCTGGGCCTGTGAGGGTGGTCTTGTGCTGCTACATGCAGCAATATCTAGTTATTTAGGTCTTATAAGTTTTCAATTCTTTAGTCAGTCCTCCAGAAAGGTACATAATAAACAGACTTAGCTACTTAAAAAAATGGTGGCTTTACAGGAAAGCAATTACTTGATATCAAGTTTAGTTGGATGTGAAAATACCTGTGGTATCTGCTGCAGCTATTGTGAAAAAAAAAAGGTGTTTCCTTTTGCACAGATGCTGGATTAATGTATCTGGTTAAATGAACCATTCAGTTGGATCAATTGCATCACTAAATGAAAACACCTTTCCTCTGAGATTTTACTTGTAAAACTGCAGTGCCTGATTCATGCTTTAGTCACATCCTCCTTTTAGATCCTGCTTTTTTTTTCTGAGTTCAGTGAAAGTTTTAGTTAGGAAAAATCAGTTTGTTGAAAGTGAATGACTTCCACCATCTCTAGTGAAGCCAAAAATTTGATTTATACTGGGGAAGGAGAACTTCATTCTCATTTCTTAGAGCTAGAGGAGTTTTCAACAGAAGTCATTACTCTTTCCCTTCATTTTAAATATCAGTGATTTAAAGGAAAGCTAGTGCTCTATACTTAGGTGATCCATGTAAGTTTGAAAAGAGAAGTAAAACAATGAAAAAGAACACTAGAAATCTAAAGTGATCATATTTTCCCAATGATAAAAGCAACAATAATATTTTCAAAAGTTACAGTTGAACCCTTGGGTACCATACAAGCCAAGTCCTAGCCTTCATTTTTAAAAATAAATTTCATATTATCATAAGATAAAATTCAGCTCAGCAATATGAGTGATTTTATACTTGTATACCAATTTAAAATTACAAATTTTATATTTAAATATCTGTAAGGTGCTGATATCCTTTATTTTAAGCACGACTGATTTTGCTGGTCAGAAAAACTTACTGTCTTTCTTTTTTTCAGAGACAAGTCTCTGCATTTTGAGTTTTCCTTGCCAAATGGAAGACATTTTTAATTTCTTTCCAACATTTTCACTCCCACATTCTACTGACTAGTTTTGGTGCAGAAAACACCCATGGGGTGATTTTGTTTGATATTCTGAGCATATCTGGCACCACTTTAGTAATGAAACAGTACATTACAGCTCTGCCTGCAGGAAGAATTTCTTCAACTCTTATCTAAGTTTCATGGCCAAGATCCAGGCCCAGAGACTTGTGCTGTCATTTGAGAATAACTCTAGTGGCATAAAGTATCTTGTTAGCTTTTAGTATCTTGGTAAAAAGTCTACTACACTAACCTAAGCAAATATTATTTCACTAGAAAGAATTTAAATCTTATATATTTTAAATGTCAACATGATATCTCCATTTGTTAACATCACCATCTCTTTGATGATTGAAAAAGAGAGTGATGTTAACATGGAAAACTTAGAGCTCCTAGCAGAAGGTAGAAAGGATTTTTATTAAATATGCTACAATTTTCAGATCTGTGATTTTTTTTCCCTTTGATTCAGTTAGGATTTTTAGTTTTAGTCCTCCCTTTTGGGATGCAAGCTTTGTAGTCTTTATGTGTCTATCAGATTAGTATCATTTTTGCAATTCAGTAGCTTACAGGGATTCAAAAAGAAAAAAAAATTCCTGTGCTGGCATATAGTATACAGATTTATAAAAAGGTCTACCAAACGTCATTAGAGTTTATCTGAATCACAATGTGCTGCGAGAAAATTATTAGATTGGAGATGCATAAAAATAAAAATTGAAAATCACTCTAGCAGTTCTGCACAATTTTAGTTTTATACGATTTTATTATTCTACTGGATTTGATCAAAAGAGAAATCTCAACAGGCATAAACTTTTATGGAAATCTCAACAGGGACATAAACTTTATATAGCATTAAGTTTTAAACACACATCTGTTTGGAGTATATAGAGTAAAAAGTAAGGGAACATTTAGAAACTTTTTAAATGCTTTGAGAAAATGAGTGCTTCTTCTGTCTCAGAATTAATCAAACAGATTTTCCACAAGCTCCTTTCTATACAATCCGTGCATAGTGATGAACAATCCATTTAAATGGGAGGTATAAAATGCAATATTTAAGAAGGAACAGTGGTAGATCATGGTAGTGAAAGTGTTTAGAAGTATGGTGTGTGATTCTGAACCTAGTAAATACACCCTGATATACTGCAAAATTTTAGTCCCTTTGGTTTCCTTACTCTAAGGTATTCAATTTAAAGCTGTGACATACCAAGAGCATAATAGCCAATTACGTAAATAGGAAGCTTCTCACTTAGTGTTCCTGAATCAAAATCTTGTTATTCAGACTCTGAGGATCAGAAGCCTCTGCTGCTGGTGGCAGTAAATGAGCTGATAGTTCAGAAGGATCTTTGTAACAGACTTGCAGTTTTATTAGGACTACAAAACCCACCTCCAGCTATGATACTAATAACAGAAGTTAGTGGATGATGAAAAATTTGATTCAGTTACCATTTAACTATATAGATGTATTGCATTTTGTCTTTACATTTTATCAAATTAAACTAGAAATTAGAGCATATTTTAATTTTTAAGCATTAAATTATTTAATTTAAAATATGTTCTATCACTCTGGATTTTATTTAGCATTCTTGAAACCTGTTCACTGATAAACACCTATCAAAAGTTTCTTATTTTATGCCATGGCTCAAATAACATTTAACTTGAGAATGAAGTCCTGAAGATTTAAATTTTGATATCTTACCTCACCCCTTAACATTTATTAACATTTCAAAGCTCTCCAGCCTCTCAGGATCTGCTATCCAGTTTGAAGCTGACTTTTGTCAGGGCTCAATACCAGCTGTGTCAGAAGAAAGGAGAAAAAAATTTCATCAGAATATTATCAATCCATTTTCTCAATGAGAAGAACCATCTCAGTACTAGAGCCATGTGGTGCCTTCTACTGCTAGGTGGAAAAAACTCCTAACATTTCAATTCACCAGGTTGTATTTTGGTTATGTGAAAACAGTCCTTGTGTTCAATTTCAAAGCTTATTGAGGAGAAGGTGAAAATCAAAGGAGGATTAAAAGGAGAAAAAAAAAAAGCAAAACCCTAGCAGTGGTAAGTAAATAAATAATTGTATACTTGTGCCTACAATTAATATACAACATAATCTGGGGTGGAGCCATTTCTTTTCCTTTTGGATAATTTTCATGGATAATTTTTTTATAATCCTCTAATGAGTTTATGGAGATTGTCTGTTAACACTTTAGTTAAGTTGTCTTCATCTACTTCTAAGATTTATGGACTCTCTACATCCATAAAAGTAGTTTAAAGGTGTTAGAAAGACAGTTTCAACAATTTCACATACTTCACTTATTTTATAAATCTTATGTAGATCATATATAGATCACAGGG
This sequence comes from Passer montanus, assembly GCF_014805655.1. Lineage (NCBI taxonomy): Eukaryota > Metazoa > Chordata > Aves > Passeriformes > Passeridae > Passer > Passer montanus. The sequence goes on from NW_024367037.1 coordinate 8,580,502, forward strand.
ACTGAAATATGGAATGCCTGTTGAGCCTAGAAAAACATTGCATACCTATGGCATCTAGTCAATATTGCAATCATAGAGCATTGTTTGAAAAATGGGGCAAAACACAATGAAGTTTTATAATGTCACATTCAAGGATGCCTTCCACAAAACCCCAGAAAAGGACCTTTTAGAGAAAAGGCAGTACAGAGTCACCTCTAAGGAGCTTTCTTTTGTCCTTTTTCATATGCTGATTTCTACAATAATAGGAAACATTGTGAAGGAGAAAGGGAGAACAAATGCATAAATGAGATTTTTTTTCTTTTAGGATAATGGCTATGCTTATCTCTACATCTACTGCTTGGGTAATGTATTGTTTGGGGAGAATTCTGTGCTGATGTAGGCTTTCAATCATAACATGAAAGGATGATGCTTATGCAAGCCTTCCCCAAGATCATTATTGATGTTTCATAAAATTCATAAATCCAATAAACATGAAATGAGACTATTACAGCATTTTGACTTTGTTGGTTTCAGCAGGAAATTCATTCTAGATTAAAAAATCTGCAGTAAGCTCAAGTTTGAACAAAAGTCATGGATCTCTCCCTGCTCCAAACCATGCATATCGTGGAGTTTAATACAGACTAATTTGTTAAAATGGTGGTGCTTATGCTGACATATGCAATCAATTTTCTAATGTGGCATGCTTTCCATCACTTAGTATGCATATCTCTCAGGTACATGGGCATTCTATTACGAACACAGGAGTTTGTATGTCCCCAGACAGCAATAAGCAGTCATCAGCTTGCTGAAAGCTGCAAATGTGCCCAAGCTAATGCTGCAAGTATTTGGACTGATATTACACAAAGTTGGACAGAGAAATATGAAGGAAGCTTTTCATCTGTTTCCAGAATATTTTATGCTTGGCATTACAAAACCTATTTCAATTTATATGATGATGAACATACATTAAAAAGACTTATCAGTTCACTTTCTGAAAATGCTGGTAGTCCTTTATTCTGGGGGAAAAAAAGATGCAGCTAAAATGCCACGATGCATAGGAAATAGCTGTTCAACCAGCTCATGGCTAGGGAAACCCCACTCTAACTTTATTTGTATTTTGTTATTAGTTTCTCTGTCTTTAAGTCCCCCTTCATGAATGTTAGTCAAATGCATTTAATGTCTCAAAGCTGAATCTTGGTTAAAATCTTGGAGGGTTGAACCTTTTCTGTCTTAAGCACAACAGAAGCCAAAGGAAAAATGGGTACTTGTCATTTCCTCAAGTCTATGCCACTACAGGGAGAGTCAGGAAGGAAACAATCTCATCTGAACAACTTCAAAAGTTTTCTTAGACTCTGCAGCCTATCAGAAACCAAAGTACTGTAAATAAAGTCCTGCTTCTGTAAAAGTGCTTATTTTACTGTCATCAAAACAAAAAAACTAACCAAAAAAACTATGAGAGGCAGGTTAAGGCTGTCTGTCATTCTTCTAATTTATTAGTAGGTGATTGCTCATCTGCATTCATTTTCATGAAACTCTGAAACTGATCAGGGACGTTTCAAGCTTGGCCTGCCACATGAAAGAAAATGGCCTCTAACCAGGGGGCCAAGGAAGGGAACTCCTCTTTACTCCTTTCACTTTCCTTATTAACATAATGAATGTTTGTCTTCAAAAAGAAAAGGAATAATTCTTGCATGAGTTATTTAACAGAGAACTATGCACGAACAACTACAGTGTTATGCTTGCAGGCAATTAGTTTTATTGAGCTAAATTCATAGCTTCGCGTAACCATATCTGAAACCTTCCAGTTGAGGGCAGACTCTGATGTTGCGTCTGTCATTCCCTGTTTCAGTTCTCTTATTCCAGTAGAATTTGGGAACTTCTGAGGGCTAGAAGAAAATCCCTACAGAAGAAGAGATGCTTTACAACATATGCCTTACACAGCAGCCACCCCTCCTCCCAGTGCAGTCGCTCTCACAGATGACCAAGGTCAGAGGGGTGGTAGTAGTCAGCAGCAGTTGGATGAAAAAGACCCTGAGGGGGTGTTGGAAAAGGGAAACAGGTCTTTTCCTGTTGGAAAAGGGAAACAGGTATTTTCCTAGTATATTATTGCTGCTGCTTTATTAGTAACAATTGATAAGTCATCTTACAAACAGCAAAAGGAAGGGAAGCTTTCATTTGTCAGCCCCTCCTTATGCGTACTTACACCTTATCTGAGCTAACAGCAAATGCTGACTGGCAGAGGGGATTATAAACACAGTAGTGGTCTTTTCTTATTAACTAATCTTGCATTTTCATTTATATTTTGGAGGACAGCTCCATATTTTTTGTGTTTAAATATACCTACCCTGTCTCCAAGGTTTTTGACAACTGAGGTTTTAGTGCAGGACAGGCTTTAAACACTTCAGTAGAGCAGTCAGATTCTACTGGAAAGCTCAGTGTCCAGTATTGTTATTTAAATGAATTTATAGTCAAAACTACTCTTCTCATGAATACTTATTTCTTTTGATCCAGGTCAAAACAAACTAAATTGACTGCCTCTGTGACGAATTTCAATAAACCTTTCTTATTTCTTTTTGCTAAAATGAGAAGATGAGGGGAAGAAGGTAACATATTTTATCTGAAGTCAGTTTCTAATTCAATTAGAGCTTCATCTTGGCCCCACTGAACTCACTGGGCTTTTTGCCACTGAATTTAATAAGGTTAGAATCAGACTCATAACATGCAGTTTCTTATTTCTTCCAGATAACCAATTAAAATATTAAACATCTCTGGGTGAATGTTGCCTTCTCGTCCACACGTTCTTTGATATTGTGTTACTGCTTTTTAGTCTGTCCTTCTGTAACTTTTAATTAAGAGTTCCTTTGTGAGCAGGTAAAGGGAAGCCGCTTTATTTTAAAACTTTTCAGGATATGCTTTAGTTTTGATGGTTTCTGAAGAGAGAAAAAAGCAGGAGGAATTTTTTTTTTTTCTAGTGGAAGTTTAATCTACCAAATGTGCTTGCTTGAGGATGAATTGGGAAATGAGATGATGAATAAGGGGTATGAGAGCAAACATACACTTTCTCTCTTCCCTCTTTTAATTTAAAAAAGAAAAAAAGGGGAAAAAATGTATTTGATTATTAAGAATCCATGTTCATCAGACTCTCCAGAAAAAAATAAACCTCCTTTATATTTGACAAAATGTCCATTGTGAAAACTAGATTATTATTACTGATAGTTGGATTAATTTCTGAAGCTTTATTACCTTTATCCATTCATTCTTTTTAAATCTATCAGATCAGTGCTTACATCAGGGACAACTGAAAATAAGGCCTTTTGATCCAATTTTTGTCATTGGTTGCTATCCCTGACAATACAGCTAAAAGGAATGTGATATCAGGGACTGAAGATTCAGATAAGAGCTTGAAGCAGGAGATGTGGGCAAAGCAACACCTCTAAAAGATTCTTGAATGTTGGTCTATTCTTATACAAAGATAGAAGCTATTTCAGTGGTCAAGAGAAGAAAGGAAAGAGAAAGGGAATGAGGAAGCTGAAGGGGGACCCCATTGCTCTCTAAAACTACCTGAAATGAGGTTGTGGTGAGGTGGGAGTCAGTCACTTCTGTAATTTTTTATTCAAAGGAATGTGGAGAAACTGCCTTAAGTTGTACCAGGGAATGTTCAAATTAGACATTAGAAAAATGTTTATCACTGAGAATGATGATTAATCATTGAAATAAGTTGCCCAGGGAGGTTGAGGAGTCACCTTCTCTGGAGGTGTTCAAGAAGAGTCCAGGTTTCTCACTCAGGGATATAGTGTAGAGGTGATTATGGTGGTGCAAGGCTGATGACTGCACTAGATCTTGAAAGACTCTCACAATATTTATGATTCTGTGTGACTCTGGTTTGATTTTTCTTCAGATTTGTTCTGGTGACCATGTACTTGTTGTGTGGCAGAGAATGTACCAGTAGCACTGCCTGGTTAATATTAGAACAAACTTATATCTCCCTCTGTTCAGGCAAATATTTGAAAATCCTAACTTTGCTCTAAGTAAAGGTTTTGCACTGCAGTTATTGATTTGGGCCTTATGTGCAAGGCCAAAAATATGCTAGTTATCACTTTTCTGTGCGCATTCACACAGCATATTGGTATATGCGAGATGGTAACTGAAGACCTTTCTAGAGCATCTGAAATTACGGAAAATTTAAATTTTTACTTGGGTTTAATAACAGCAGGGGGATAGAAGGGAAGAAAGCAAAATCCCACCCAAACTATTTATGTGCAAAGTTGGTAAAACATTATTTCTAATTGTGTAATTAGGTCTACTTTTTTATTTTAAAACCTAAATTACAGAGTGTAAGGTGCTGGATGTATGAGGGTAATTCCCACTCCTTGTAAGAATTAAACTATTGGCTATTTAGAAGGTTTTCTAATGATAAAACTGTCTTACAAATTCATTATTGACTTGTTTATTGATTTCTTGGTCTCTAAGGAATATTACAGACTGATCTGAAATGCCTGTCTCATGTATATTGAAATGACTTAAAACTCCTGAAAACAGCCTATTTGATGTCTGAATAACTTTGTCTAATTGTTGACTTTAACACTAACTCAAAGAACATATTGGATGCTATCATGTCATTAACTTTTCCCTCTGATGAGGGTTCCTGAGTGTCTTCCTGAACACTTTAAGTTCCTTGTTCTAAATGTAGTAAGGGCAAGAAGAAATTTTTCTCAATTCAGCCTTTTGCTGAAAAAACCTATCCAGTACTGCATTTCATCTTGATTGATATTTTTTCTTTTGTCTGAAAATCAATGTACAGTCTTTTCTATGCACTGTACATCCTGAACAGCTTCCAGGGCTTGAAATCTTGCCAATGTCACTGTAAGACAGGAATGTAATATTTGTTTAGTTAAATCAAATGGGAACCACAGATCAAGATATTATTTATAATCCAATGGCACAGGCTAATTTTAGTAGCTGAGATATATATGTGTCAAGGAAGCAGTTGCTAAACCTTGCTTAAAGAGCTTTGATGTCTAGTGATCTTGCTGATTGTAGCCATACCATTCATCTGAAAGTGATAAATATATAAATTGAAATCCACATGAAAGCAAATTAAATGCCTTTTATTTAAACAAATAAATGGGAAACTATTTTGTCTATATTAGCTCCAGACAACAGCGTTTAAACTGCCCTAATTTTCTCCTTTTTCACCTGATACAGGTGGGGGGATCCTTTCATTTTCTCTTTTAGACTATGACTTGGATGAAGCAATCTTGAATAAAATTAATTTCAACAAGAATGAAGTGATTGGAAAAAGACACTGAGTTAAAGAGAAAACAGTCCTTGGATTTGCTCAAAAAAGTTGAAATTGGGGTAGTTTCTGTGCTACTAAATACTATATTCTAAGCTAAAGTAGTGTATCTGGCCAGAATTTTTAGATGAAGGAGAAAAAGGACTTGTTAGGAGGACATGTTTAGACTCAACTCAAGTGTTCCTTGATATTGGTCATGACTATGTGAGCTTCAGATGCCATTAAAGATACCTTGTTTTACAAGAAAATTTTCCTTTGGCAGAAACTGGCAAGATTTGAAAAACTACATGTTTATTTTACAGCAAAGTAATATATTATTATTACTATTATTACTATTATTATTAATGATAATAATAGTAATAATAAACATGGGTTTATATTTATTATTAGAATAATATAATGTTATATTTATTTTCAATTCATCAAGGCAAAGAAATAGATAAAAATGGCATAATTTTATTATATTACTCAGATATTTTGGAGAGAAATATATGAGTCCATGATGATCCATGTCATGGATCTAAACATGAGGTTTTTCTGTATTTTGGAAGATTCCTTGGCTGAGCACGCTTTTATTTATGAATATGCAAAATAAACCTATTCCTCTGGAAAACTGATGTATTTATATGAAGATTTAAGATCTCCTTCTTTTATCTCTAAAATTAATGAGTATAAGTGTTGTTAGCAGGCTTTTAAATTACTTAAAACTAAATGTGAGTGCTGAAACAAAATTGCAAAAATGTCTCAAAATAAGAAGGAAAACTGAAAACACAAAACTTTAATATTTCACTGGCTTAGTGGGAGGATGGTGGCATGTTTGCAAGAATTTATAGATCAATGAATGTGCTGATATTTTAATGGCAAATACTATTGAAATTATGGCAAATTTTCATTTTTTTAAGTCCTAAAATATAACTTTAGAAATATCCTTATCATAAGGTACATGGCAACTTGGATAGTATTGTTTAGTAGAACAATTAGTAATTGGGTTAAAAAACATGCTTCAATTTTTGAGCCATTCTTCTCAGTATGAATAATCAAGGTAAAGTAATAAATCATGCTAATGGCAGTTTAATGAAATGTGACTAGTGAATAGCACTAGAGATCTTTTGGAATGGCTGAGCTATCCATTACTTTATCAGAAATGCAATTTTTAAACAGTAATATAACAAACTGTGTTTGTTTCAGATTTTTATTTTTATATAAAATGGATCCTAATACAGATATATTTTATTTCTGATTTAATAACACTATGATTATTCCATCTACTTACTGTCTGTCAAAGTTTGTGCTAATATAACATTCACAGTTCACATCTGCAAGTTCAGAAAACTTAGTGGTATTATTGCTATTTGTAGTATCTTTCTGTCACTTTGTTGTTTACAAACTGATGCTGTTTTGTTCTTCAAACTGAGAAAACACTTTGAAAAATTTTGTGTCTCTCTTTATCTGTTAATTTTAAAAAGTACAGCAAAAACTTGATATATTTAAGTGTGCTATAACTTTTAATTTGTTCTTTGTAGTCAGGCTCCACACTGATCTCTCCAAAAACATTCACATGCATCTATTCATTGGTCAAACCAAAGTCTACAGTGTATTTCTGAAGTGTGCCCCGAACAAGATAAATTTCTATGGCTGCATTTGCTCTTGCTGTTTTCTCATTAGGATGCCCAAGGATTTTCACTGAACTGGTGGGATTGACTATAACCAGGAGCTGAAAATGCCTCCATTTAAAGTATTCTTCTCACTGAAAAAGATCGTGACTTCATATTTCAAATTCCAAATGGAATGACAATCTAAAGTGGACTTGTTCAGCTGAAATTCCTGGGATCTTAGGTACTCCAGGCTACTGGAAAGACATCCTATTATTAATCCTGGATTAATGAAGAGAATGGACTTAGGGCATGATCCAGAGCCCATTGTAGTCAATGGGAGACTTTTTCCATTGACTTCATCGGGGTTTGGATCAGGCCTTTACTACCTAAAATGAATAAACTCAGCAAAATCTGCTGTAAGCAAGTGGCATCCTTTCCTGAGATCTTAGAAGATACTGAAGACAATAATACTCATTTTTCACCCGTGACTATGGCTGTGTGTGTGGCTCACTGCTCATGGGGAGCTCCCAGTGTATCTTAAAAGCAAAGAAAACCCTTCAAATTCTAAGCGTTGCTGGTCACATTCAGAATTTTTCATCCAGGAAGTAGGGATTTATGTTCATAAAATAAATTGTTAAATTACGAGAAACAAAGCTGGTACATTTCTGAATGTTTCTTAGTTTCCAAGGGAAAGGGGATTATTTAAGTTTAAAACTCTCAGAGTTCTAGTATGTGAATTCCTGATGTTCAAAAGTAAAAACAAAAATGTCAATAGAGACATTACTTTCTGTCAAAAAATCTGTAATGATAATGCTAACACAAAATCATCAATTTGTCTATGAAAATGATGATTTTCAAGTTTCTATAAAGAATGTCAATATGGTACAAAATTTAAGGCAAATAAAGGATTCATTTAAAAATAACAAATAGAAGGAATTTGCAAAGTTCTTGTTTAGTAATGGTTGTTGTGGGTTTTTTAGAAAAAAAAATTAAATCTCTAACTCTTGAACCTGTGTACTTTCCAAATAAAGTTAATTAAGTCATGTAAATGTCTGAATCATGAATTCCTGTGTTCATAAAATAAATTGTTACTTTCCAAATAAAGTTAATTAAGTCATGTAAGTGTCTGAATCATGAATTCCTGATCATACAGGCAAGCAATGGCTTCAGGGGTTTTGGCTTTATAGTCTTGATTATTTACATAATATCTGACTTGGGCATCTTCAGGACTGTCTCTGTGTCTGAGATGCTCAAAATTTCCTCTAAAGATAACACTTTTGTAGCAGAAATCTTGTCATGCTCTTGTAGTTTCTCAATATTGATCTGATTAATTATGTCCCAAAATTACCTCTATCTCAATAATCTTTATGAAAGAAACAAATATGACAACTAAAAAAATACATGTATATTTTTGAGCACATAATTTGCTTTCTCCTCCATCCTCATGACACAAACTGAGAACGTTAAAACATTGTGATCAGGACCAACCAAAATCTAGAGGTTCAACAGTGAAGTGGTTGATACAGCCTTTGGACTTCAAGAAATCCTTCCTGTAGAGTAGAGAGGACTTAGACACTGCCAATTGTAATTTTCACAACTTTGAAGCAAGTGATTTGCAAAGGGAAGAAGAAAGAGCTTGAAAGATTTTTGCCAGATGTTCAAGGACATCTTAAATTCAGACACCCTAGATACATTCTTCTCCTTTTCCTCCTATGTGAAGGTGCTCATATTTTCCTTTTCTTGCCAACACTCTGAAGTGATTGCTGCCTTGTACTTGTAGAAAGTTCTGACAGAAACTGACATTTTTTAACAGACCATTTTGCTCCTCATTTCCATGGTATAATGACATGCATAGAGAGAAAGAACATTTTTGTTTTTTGTGGCACCTTTGAAAGAGTTATTTGTAATGTTTTGTTAGCTTTTTTCTTTTTTTTTTCTTCCTTTGTCAAAACTAATAAATAAATAATATGGGGCAGACTGTTGGTGCTTCTGAGATAATTATATCTTTTACAGTAATTCCATAAGAGTAGAGTTTCTTGGTTGACTGAAAGAGAACTTAAGTGGAAATGGACCTGCTTGAAAAATCTGTTTGGCAGATATAATAGTACAGTGAAACTCCTCAAGAATTCTTGCTTATATATTTAATCCAAATTTCTTTTCCCATTAGAAATTAAATGCATTAATCTTGTTGGCTTACACAAATTTTGGGGAAACATTATGATGAAAGCATGTATTATAATTGGGATCATTATTTCAACATATAATTTGTTTTCTTGTAATAAGTTCAATGCTTTGCCAGGTGATTCTTGTCATGGTTTGTATCTCCCTTGATTGATGTGATCTTATTTGACCCTTTTTTGCCATTTAAAATGCTGTATAGGTCAAAAATTCTATTTGAACGCTGGAAAGGTTCACCATCACATTTTCCAAAGTTATGAATCCAATTGATATGACTGTAGATTATAATGCAGTTAAACTGTAAATCTCTATATGTAAATTATAGATACAGTTTTGAAGTTGACTTTGGGCCACTGGTTTTTGAAATTTGCTTTTATATTGGATAATTTTTTAAATAAATGTTAAGCTTGTTCTTTTATATAATCACTTAATTGTATTATTTTCTTATTGCTAGTTCTTAGACTTCAGCAATAACACTGATTAAAACCATTTATAGATTTCTCTCTGTAATTAATCTGTTTTCCTAACTTGCACAAGAATGCTTACAATATGCATCTTTATATTCTTGAAAAAATTCTATGATACTGCCAAAATATTTTGGAATTGTTTTCCTTTAAGCTCTGTAAATTATTTCTGTCATTTCTGTTAATATATTTTAATTCAGTAAAATAAACTAAAAACCAGTTTATAGTTACACACTATAAACCTCTCAACAGCTTTGGCAAGGAAGAAAAGTAATGAGAAAAATATGAACGGGGAATTGGAGGTTCCGTTCTGTGAGTGAGTGATGTTGTAAAATAAGGACTTTATGGATGATGAGTTGTATCTACAGCTCGAAAAAGAATCTATGTGTGCTTTACAGAGCATAAATTCAAAGTGACCAAATTGCAGGGCTGTCACTAAACTTCCTTTTCAGTTGTCTACTGAAGACAAATCCCCTTTTTTCCTTTACTTCTGGTTTGGTTTTGAGTTTTTTTAAAGAATACAGAAACATGAAATGCAAAAATCCATTCAAGTATGTCGCTGTGGTGTGGCAAATTGCATATTATCCTGGTTCAGACAGTGTTCTGTAGAAAATTATGTTTTATCTCTGGAAATTTGTATTATCTACAGACCACCTAAGACTTGCACTCTTAAGAATCTAAGAATCTTTGAAGTGATGTTAGCTCTGTAGTTATCTATGAAATTATCACTGTTTCAAACATATCTGGAATACCTTATTGCTAGTTTCTCTTTTCAAAGTAACGTGTATGCATTAGCTGAGAAGAGAGGTGAAATGGTTAAACATTAAAAAACCATACTGATGGAGAAGGTGGAACAGAAAATGAACTGAAAATTATAGTGAAGTGAATATTTATGTAGGTTTGTCTCATTGGTTAAAGTTTATTTGTTACTGAAAGTCACAAGCACACAGGAAAATATTTCCTTTCATGCACAAAAAAGACAACAAATGGATTCTCATATGAAAATTAGATACTTAGGCAGCTATTATATAAAGGGATATTGAATGAAGCATTGTTGTTGGCAAATGGTTTTGATTTTTTTATACGTCGTGTAATGGTTGAAGTAAGGGTATAAAACAACCCATTAATGTCTAGCGACATTTTTTATAAATACCAGGGAGAGAAAATTTTGATTTTGTATAGGGGCAGTGCATGTTAGAAGAAAAAGAATATCAAGACCTCTTAATCTAACAATTTATACCCAGAAACAGAAAAAATATTTTGATTCACAGCTGAGAGTCTCAAATTGATTTGTCCTAGGAAATCAGTTTCATTGCTCAGAGCTTATATATTTCAAAGTACAATAGCACACAGGAAGCCCTGTGTCTTGGGAACTTGAAAGAAAGTCTCAATTGCCATACTCACCTACACAAAAGAAAAATACTGCTCCTGAACTGAGATGTGGAAATCTGCTACACACAGACACAAACATACAGACACCTAAACTCTCTTCACACACATTCAATACATTTGCTACTCACTCTTTTGGTCATTCAGTTTCATTATTTCTGGCATATCTTATTTCTGAGAGAAGTTTTTGAAAGAAAATATTCCATTAATTATAAGAACAGGAAATACAGATATGACATTGGTGCATGTAAGAATAAGGTTTAGGAACAAACTAAGAACTCTAGTCTAAGAAACACAGGCTCTAAGGTGGTCTGCAGATGTCGACTGTTCAGCCTGGAAACTGGCATTATTCAGATCAGAAGTACAGAGGATAAACCACCACCTCTTTTCTTTGATAGCCGCACACTGGGATGTTTCAACAGTTTCATTGTTTATAAAAACTGCAATTTTTTGTTCTTACAGTGGGTGTCTCCTGTTATTTCTCTAGCTATTGAAATAGCTATTTCTCTTGCTATTCTCAAAATGAAATATCTTAATTTTTGCTGTCTTCCATATCCTTAATAACTGGTTATCCCTAATAAACTTTGAAGCTGAATTTTGTATAGTTTTCAACTCATGCAAGCTACCAAGTGAAGTTGACAATTGTAAATGCCATGTGAACATGGTGTTGAAGAAGACAATTACTGTAATTACCAATTTAAATTTAAAATTATCTTTTTTCAGTATTCACTTGATCTCTCAAATGAAGACTGAAAGTGTGATATTATGAATTATTTTTAATGGAGAATAACCTGCCCATACATTCTTTAGGGAATATTAGCTTGAAAAAAAAGATGATGAAGGGCACTTTAAGTTTTGAGGGACAGACTAGAACATTTTTATTTTGGTCTCTACAGCGTGAAAATTCCAAGCCCCAAACTTCTAAGGGCCAGAAAAGAGAAACTGTTTACATTCATTAATTTATTTTTAATCCAATTCTACATACCAAACATTGAAAATTCAGATCATAATTTTTTAAGGCGATCTGACAGCAGTTATCAACTCACTTTATGTCACTCATAACTTTATCAGGTAAAAAGGAGGCAACATTTTCAACACACCTCCTTTCATCTTTTCAGGTATTCATCTCTGTCTGTGCGTTCTCCTTAAATTTCCTTTGTGAAGTCTATGGCACTCTCTTTTCCAGACTTCTATTTATTTATTTTCCAGGACTGGCCCAGAGGAAAAACATCAAGGTGGATCTGATTTTGCATGTTAATTGTCAGAGCACTAACATATAGCATAGGTGTTTCTATTTTAGTAGGAGATAAATTACATCCTTTTGGCCTGTGGAAATACTGAAAGTATCGTAAGCTTTCATAGTACCAGATGGTTTCTAATTATTAATGCCATTGCCTGGAAGATTGTTTTTAGTCAATGACAAACTCACAGTAAATTTGCATTTAAATGGCTCTCAGTTGTACCCAATAGCTCCTCAATACATACTGTCAGTAGGGACACAACTCCAATCCTATACAGCACCTTCACCAAAGCAGCTACTGGCCAGATGTCTGTGCATAAATTGAACTCACTGTGGCTTTAGTGATGTCTGGTTACTTTTTACTTCTTTCTTCAGAACAGGGCTTGGGCCCCTCCCCCAATAAACAAACATGCAACTTTAACATGACAACTTCTTACATCTCTTTCATTATAATTTTCCCTAGGCTAAGGCAGCCTTCCCTAATGAAGTAAATTACTTCCAAGCCTAAAAATCTATTTAAAACAAAGAAAAGAAGTCCATTTGTTTCAGTAAAGCTTTCATCAGAGTACTGCAAAAGCACAGTCATTATTGCATTTCATCTAAAGTTCAACTATGGTTCAAAAAATTCTAATCAGTGCAGATTGACTTCATAGAATAGATTGTACAAAATTGCATTTTAAAGGTGTGTTGCTGTAAAACCTGTACAGGCAAAAATTTGTTGGAAGGATATGTGTAATGTAGAAGAAAAAAATATATTAAACATGAGATAACTGTGTTCTCCTCAACACTGCTGATTACTGACATATGGAAAACTTTCTTTGAATATTGTTTCAAGTTTTATGGTATGATTTTGACTATTCTAAGGTTAGACTTTTTTTTCTTTTGATTTCTATGATTTAATGAATGTGATGGTGTGTGTACATAGCTTTATCTCTATGTTATTCATACATAAAACATCCTTAAAAATTTTCCAAATATAGCAGTTTCATTTGTTTACAAATTTACTGTAAGTGTTTTAAAAACATTTAATTTTGTCATTAGAATTCATAAAGATGAGAAAAATATTAAGTTTTTTAAGTTACATTATCCCAGATAATGGCATGTCCTATCAGTTTCTGAAAACTCTTTCCATTTCTGTATCAGTCACTGTTCCTGTATCTCTCCATCTTGTTAAAGTTGGCTTACATATTGTTGCTGTTGAATAACAACTGTCAGCAAACAGCAGCGTTGTATTATCACCACCTCAAATGCAATGACAAGACATAGAATGAACCTGCAGAGGAGGTGAGCATGTTCTAATGTTAAAGGAATTGTAAGATAGGTAATTCATTATTTGCATATATTTTATTGTTATACTATATACTTTTTTTTAGTTTTGGCTTTTAGCCCACAGAATGGGGAGCTTTTCTGGGACACACTCTCAGTCTTGCTGAAGTCAATGTTAAAAGTCTCACAAAGCTCAGATTTCATCCCAGGTACCTTCATTCACTGCAGGTGGAAAGGTAAAAGTTAGTGACAGGTCTTCTGTATTGCTCTGCTTGTTTTGAGGGTAGGGGTTTGAAATTAACCAAGTATGAATGCAGACAGCTGGGATAGGACTGTTTTTATGAGTGTATGAGAATGAATCATATTCTGGATCAGGAAAACCAGCTACCAGAACTTCCACCATCCGCACCTTTATAAGAAATGCATACTTTGCAGAGGCACATTATTGTTGTAGGACTGGTGGCAGTAGTCCTACAGCTGTCAGTTCACATGACAAAGGATGGAGGCCCTATAGCAGCTGACAGTGATGGGAATCTTTTCTCTAACTTTGATGTGATTCTGGAATGAAATACTGGTCCTACATACAAGTTATCTATTTCTGGTTTTGCTCGGTTCCCCTTGCAGCCTTCAGGAAGGTATAGGCTTCTCTAGAAAGTGATTCACTCCATCCAAAGGCAAGGGTAGAGATGTGGAAGGTGATTCACCTAACTATTTCCTTCTATCCACATGGAGAAGAATGCAAAACCTGACTAATATAGACAAGTCAAATAATCAGATCTCTAATAAATAGCTTAAACAGGATCTTCAAAATATCATGCTAAAAAAATCTTGACATGTCTAAATATAAGAGACAAAAATAAGTCTAAATTTAGTTTTATAGCCAACCTTCAAATTCTCCTCAAATTTTCTAGATGAACAGGAGAGAATGATGAAAATAGTTTTCCTTGTTAAGTCTTGGCTCCTATGTAAGGTGCTTCCTACAGTGCAGGCTGTTTTCTCTTCCAGTAACATTTTTAAAACCATCTGTATAAACAGGAGCTGTCAAGGGCAAAACTCCACTGGTGTCTACCAGACAAGCTGGGCAAGCATATGCTCTTTAATGCTGGGGGGCTATAAATGCAAGCATTATCCCTCCTGCTGTCTGTGAAGCCAACAGGCCTCAGAATATACATAAAATCATGGTTTACTTAACATGTCGGTGTGACTTGTCTGGTTCCAATAAAAAGTAATTTTCTTGTCATTACTGTGATGGTTGCCTTTAGGGTCATACAATTTTATAGCAGTGCTGTAGTAGAAAATGTTTGTAATTGATCCTGACTAAAGGCTGCACCTAGTTTCCTGTGCTGCTGCAAAGACCCTGCCCCAGGAACAGAGAGGACTTTCTTGTAAGCAAATATGTAATGATGACTAAATAGAGAAAAGAAAAGCTACTGTAGACACCAGATCCAGGTGCTGCATGAGGAGAATATCTCTGTCCAGCAACATAAATTCAACATACACCTTTCAACTGCAGGCAGCCTTGGCAGGGCTTGGTGCAGGGCTCCAAAGCACTCATAGGAGTGGAACAGCTCTTCACTTAGAAACTCACAGCACAGAAGAGTATTCACTGGGGCTGTTCTGCTGAAAAATAACCAAAATTAAAAAATCACTTCCGTGCATTAAGCTTGTGTTCTGCTGGGGGGTAATTTCCTTTGCATTCTGTCCAAGGTCAAGTGTGAAGAAGTGTGTGGAAGGTGATGCATCTAAACTCTTTCCTTCCATCCACATGGAGGGGAATGAAAAGCATGACTAATATAGACAAGTCAAACAATTAGATCTCTAATAAATCTTCTAAATGGTATGTTCTATAAATTTTTAAAGGGATATCTGCCTCTATACTTTTTGACCATATAAAATCAGTACCCTCTAGACTATTACTACTGGTCACATCAGACCAATTCAATTAGAAGGTACATGAATTCATCAGACATAAGACTACATGCCAATTAGGCATGAATGTTTCAGATTTTGAGAACTGTAAGGCATATCTGGGGAAAAAACCCCAAAGTCCTGAAAAGTCTTTACCAAAACTAAGTCCTGAATTTCTTAATCTGAGTTGAATGGACAAGAACAGAAATTTACCATTTTGTAGGAGTTTGATTTCTTTGCTGTGTTTTTCTTATTTCCTGCTTATTTGATTTGTCTACTTTCCCAGCTGGCTGGTCAATTCCACAGTCTCTGAGCCATTACTTTATACATTTTTACAGTTTTGACATTTAGCCTGTCAAGAACAGCAACACACTGAATGCTAACAGAACCTTCAGAGAATATTTAGCTTTATAATAATTATCTTAAGCCTGGAAATAAAAAAGTCATTTGTATTTACAACTTAAAAGAAATAAAAAATTATGGAAAAGAATGGTTTTTATCTCAGCTTTAAGAACAACTTTTATTAATAACAGACAAAATGAGGGCTAAGTTTTATGTTTTCCTCACTGCAAAAGTCTACAAACATCTGCTTTTGATACCTTTATATATATTTTTTTCTCATACAGAAAAATATTACAGAAATATACAGAATATATTTCTAGATTTTTATGAAATGGACCAATATGTGTCAAATATTTTTGAGGTATCATATATTTCTGAAATAACATGGCTCTGGCTGCACAGATTGATAGAACTCCAATGTAGTTTGTGGTAATTTTTTGCCAATGAGCCACATCAGAATATAAAACAATCTGCAAATTCTGGGAAACTAACTGGGTAGAGAGCTGTTTGACTTGAAGCTGCTCAGTACTCCTGAATATGAGAGCAGTATCAAAATAACTATGTACAAAATAACTACAAGAAGTATTTTGTTATTTTACAACAAACTAAGCAACATTATCAGTGGAATCTATTAATTTCAATTTTGTTATGTCATCCTACCTGAACTTGCTTTTGTCGTTATGTTTTTGTTTTTTGTTTTTTTTTTCCTTTAATTAACTTATAGGTCAATTCTTTCTAAATTTTGGGAATTTCTGTTAACCAGTGGAGCAATATCACATTCTTTCTTTAATGAAGAGAGAACTGTCTCTATACAAAATGGAAAAGGATATGACTGGTGTGTAAATTAACCAACCAGCAGACCACAGTCCAACCCATTTATTCATTCAAATACCATTGACTTCTGGACTTGTTTTGCATCAGAAACAATTGCTACTGTCTTACATAATCAAAATACTAAATCTTTTTGCTTTATAACATTGTTCAATAAATCCAAAGCCTCTTTCAAATCTGAAGGATGATTTCATTTGCTGTAAAGAATCTCTTCCCAGCAGAATTTAATATGCATATGTGTGTATACGTATTTAAGCTAGTTTGTTACAGAATTTCTCTGTTGCCTTGGCCATAACTACTGCTTTAGTGAGATACATGTTTGGGCACAGCACTGTGGCCAAGAGAGAATAAAAGAAAAACTTGTGCATATCTGGTAACTGTGAATTTATGGAAAGCTCTCTCAGTATGATTTTTAAAAGCTTTTTGAACAAATGAACTCTCCCCTGCACTCAGTAAATTGTATCTGTGTAATAGTGAAATTTAAAATTTTCCCCAGTTATGAGGTAAAGAAATAGGTTTGGATCTGAAAAACTATGAGCAAAAGTTTTATCATATAAAGCAACACCCCCTGGAAGGAATCTATATGCCTGAATTTAAACATGGAATCAGAGTAATGTTAATAGAATTCTGAGCAGACTCGTTTCCTTTAGTTATTAATTTTCCTTTTGATGCAGTGTGATGATCTCTAGTAATAACATCCTGAAAAGAGCTAACAGTGTATGGTCACTGTCATTACTGATAAAATGATAAGATGGGACATTTAAACATCAATATGATGCTCCCTGTTGTTAATTATTTAAAGCTATTGTCTCTATGATGGCCTGTCTATGGATGAGAAGCTATAACATGCAATACTGAACTACCTTATTGAAAACCATTATATTACTTGTCTCTTTATGCCTCCTACTGAGGATATAAAGTTAGTCCTCGCCATCTGTAAAGAAACAATTTTATTAGTGGTGTAACTGCCAAGAACATTACAGGGCTCCTGGAATTCTGTCAAAAAAATGTCAATTTGATCAATGCTCTGGAAGTTGAAGGCTCTATGAAAGTAAGGCAAAGCAGGACAAAACATATTTGCCATGTGGAGAAAAAAAAAATAAACCTGAAGTTTCAAGAACAGTTGTTCTGAGAAAAACGTCTTCAAATGTGCAAGTGTACAGTATAGATTCAGCAGTGAAAATCTACAATTTCATTTTAGATGAAATTAGATAAATTTGTATGCACTAGACTTTCACAAACTTCCTAACACCCTCCTCCCAGAGGAGTAAATTCACGTGCCACATGTCAATCTACCAGTACCACCATTGTCCTAATTTATCAGTTTACACACATACTTTCAAACAAGTTTAAATAAACAAAAAAAGCAAATATTATAAAGGGAATCAAAGAAGCCAGATCAGACTGCCCAGATTCTGGATTCTATGAAATTATCTTGTCACTTGTTTCTGATAATTTTGATAGTAATTTTCTGCTAAATTAATCTGGACTAGATGGCTTACACCTATTATTGACCAATGTTTAGCAGAAATAGCATAAATTTACCAATTACAGAAAAGTAATTGGGCCAGAAGTTAGTATAGCTCTATGTAAGTAGAATATAATTCATCATGGGTGAATAATACACAGGGACACTGAATTAAAACCTGTGATGAATTATAAATTATATGTTTTCAATGAGATCTGAAAACTCTTTAAAAAATAAATGGCATTAATTAAGTGCTTTTTTAAATGTTCTATTATTTCAGATTAGTGAAGATAAAAAGAATCTATTTGGTGTTCTAGATAATTAACAAAACTAGCAAAAAGTTCCACACCAAAAGACCAAAAGACCAAATACTAATAGATAATATTTAAAGGATTTCAGAGACTTGTTCTCTGTCAAGAAATAGTTTTGTCTGTTTTCTTGAACCATTCAGAATGAGAAAGAACATTTTGCAGATACTAAAAGCAATGAGATACCATCTATCAGTAGAAGGGGAACAAAACATGGCTACTCTTAATTACAATAGTATAAATAAAATTCCTAAATAATAATCTTGATTATCCAAAGAGTTGAAAATGCATAATATATAGAGTGTGTATAATGTTCAGTGTTAAAATGGGGAAGCTGTTATAAGGATTCACTTCTTTGTGATTCAATATTGAACTTCTCAAAGGCAGCTGTTATGTTCATTGGCTGGGCTGTTATTCATGTGCCATGTCCCAGTACAGAAGCATTCACGGAGCCAAGACCTGTGCTATAAACTCACCTCATTGTATCATCATATGGAGAGCAAAAAATGAGAAGTGCTATTTGGATTTTTCTAGACACCTTTGTAAAAAATCTTTGTCACGGGACCTCTTCTAAGGAGATAGATACAGACACAGAGATAGGTAGATAGAGATAGATAGATAGATAGATGATAGATAGATAGATAGATAGATAGACAGAGAGACAAATACACATATGAATGATGATATTTTCATACCACTTCTCTTGTTGCTCTATACAAGATATAATTAGTTCTCCCAAGATGGAAGAGGTTAAGTGAAACTGTCACTCTATGTGTGCTTTAGATTGGAAATGCATCTCCCACAATCATGTGGGCCAGAGAAATGAGCTTGCATTTGCTTGACATGGGGTTCATTAAAAATCTTTTACTGTCTTATCTTTTGAGAACAGCTGGCTTGTAAAAGTTGCATATTGAATTTATTGAGCTCATTCATATTTCAAAACATGTTTATATCTTTCAGTGAGCGGTTTTGATAACATTGCTCTTATATTTTACATCAACAGTATTAACTACAATTCATGTTGTTCATTTGATATTAAAAGCAACAGATGGTACACTAAACTGTTTTTTCCACAATATAAAGGCATCTACTCAGTTGACACTGAAATGTGTTTTTGCTCTGAAAAGGGGTTTTCATAAAATTCACTTTTTGGAATTCACTTTTTTCACTTCTTGATGAGTCTTGGATGAAATAAGGTTTTTTTAATATCTTATACATTGGATTTTGCAACTGCTTGCAAGTTTGGGTGGTTTGTAAGAATAAACCTGTTTTTAATGGTGCCAAAATCCTTCAAGAAAAAAGGATTTGCAATGAGGATGTATGTACCAATTCTGTTCATATTATACAGTCAGGCACAGATTCTAACCCAGTCCCCAGACCTATATTAGCTTTACCAAAAGAAGGTACACCAAAATAAAAATATGCAAACCAGAATATGACTAGATTTCCTCTTAGACCAGCCACCTGAACTCTAGAAGTATTTTTGACAGCTTAATCATGTCTACACCAGCCCACAGCTGGAATTGCTGTCACACTGTCTGTCACTCCTCAGAAAGCCCCGTGGGCTGCTGGCCTTTACTTCAGAGGTATCTAATACTTACGCAGATCATGTGTCTTTGACTAATCTGTCAGATGTGGTGTCCTTGTACCAAGATAATACAGATTATTATGAAAAAACTCTTGTTTCTCATTGCTACCTATGTCAGGATTATTTTCCACGGCTTCTGTTTTGATTGGGCAGCTGTGATTAATCTCTTATGGCAAAGTAATAGGAGTTGCTGTGAGATGCTCTCTTTCAGCTCTTTCTGTTTTCTTAACTCCTCTGCTTGTACTTCAAGACAGAAAACATTGAAAAAGTCCTTCGGTTTTTGGTGTTTTACAAAGGATTACAGAGACACCTAATGGCAAAGAAAAGGAACTTGTTTAAACACAGTCATGGACAAAACACTCCTTTCTGAGAAATTCAGGGTAATGTGAGAGATGTGCCACACCAAATTTTCCTTTTGATATTTTGGTCTGGATGTAATATAAATGGATGCAGAAGGGACGGGAATTTATGCATTGGAAAATATCGGGCAATAACTGTTCCTTAATTGTTTATTTAATTCAAAGTTCTCACCTTCAAGCAATAAATTCAAATTTTAAAATTATTTTCTTGTCTTCTGTTCAAATATCACTGCAATAATGATTGGTTAGTGGTGAGGAAAATATGTTCTTGATTTGTTTAAAAAGACAACACAAGCAAAATATAGGGCTTTACCAGAACTTCAGCTTCATTGAATAGGATTGACACAAGCCAAGACAGACAAAAGATGTGGAAGAACATGCTGCGACAGTTTCCTTAAAAAGAAAATGTTTAAAAGGAACCATCCTTTTCCTCTGTGTCCTTTGTAAAACTGTCATGCACATGTAAATCAATTGACAACTGAAAATCAGGTTTCTCATGTCCGTTAGGAGACAAAGATCAAATTCAAACAAGCACATCAGGTTCACACATAAGGCAGATACAGACAGTACCTGAAACTTGACACAGTTGGAATGCCTGTCTTGCTAAGGAATTGCTACTTGGCTGGCATCAAGCACACCAAAATCATAGTGATGCAGTTGAGGTGAAATGTTGAAATTACGTGATTTTTGGGTACAGAAAAGAGAATGGAAATAGGAAAGAACTAACAGTCTACAATCTTTATAAAAATCCCATGGAGTTATAGACTTGCATAAAACATGCTGGACTTTTGTGTTATAAAAGAAAGGAGTGCACAGACAGTCTCCAATATGTTTAAGTTATTGGATTGCACAAGACGAGAAAAACACATGGTTACTTGCTGCTGCTTCCTCAGCAGCCTTGCAATGCCTCCTCCTTGCAATCAACTTCAAGTTTTCAGCTTACCAAGATAAATCTTCTCTCCAATTTATAAAATGGCATCAAATCCTATGGTGTTAATTACATGGAAACACTTGAGTCAAGAGACGCTGAGTGCTTCAAATAAAAACTTGAACAGGAAATCTTGCATGGACAGATCCTAAAGCTAGTTTGGTTTCAGGTACAGTAACCTGTATGAAGTAAAAACACTTAAACCCAGAGGTGTCGATTGACTCAATCCTAAACTCATCCCTAACTTTAATCACAGCCATGCAACCCCTGCTAGACCAAAAAAAAGCTGGCTGCCTCTGCAGATTCTTGCCTTAAATTCATTCTAGTGTCCATCCTAAAAAAATGCTATAGCTATTAGATGTCTGGAACAAAGAGATCAAAAATCAAAACCACCTTCTCATATATAACATATGGTGGAAAGAATTGAATTCGGCTGGGCTCACTGTATCTTGCCATGAAACATATCAAGAACAAGAAGTTTGATAGGTTTTGAGGTAAAATAGTTGGATTGACCTGGTGGATCTTCCAGAAAATGACTTTTACATCTCTGTTCTTTAGAAGAACATTCTACATAAACATAAACACAACAAAGGATTCCCATGTCCAAAGATGCACAGGGGAGAGAGACTGAGAAAGTCATGCACAGCATACAATGCCTTATGTTCAAATATTTACATTACCTCTATTTTATTCTAGATCTGTCAGCTGGATTAAAATTTGCTTTATTCACAGGTGCGCAAAAAAAGAATTACAGGTTTCATCTAAGAAAGATTTCATGTTTTCTTTTGTATGTGTGAATTGTTTTACTTTTGATCTTTGTCTTCTCTATACTCAAAATTAAATTCAGTAGATAATCGCTGACATGATGGAAAAAGAATAATTTCTAAGTGACCGTTGTAACTGCAGCTGAGATCTGTGTTCAGTATAAATAGTATGCACATCACTAAAGAAAATGCAAAATAGAAAGTAAAACCAAAACTTACAAACAGCACATTAAATTTCCCTTACCTGATGAAGCAAAATAGACATGAATATTCATGGGAGCGAATGAGAGAGGAAAGGCCTAAGGACAACTAACAGACATTAGTCAAGAATATTACCAAGCTTGAAAAGTCTTAGCTGGCAGTTCCAGAATTCTCCCTCTCAACTTAATTGACTCTAAAGACCACATACTGTATGAAGAGACTTTAAAATTCATGTTCTGAGGCAATTTCAAACCACTGCTGTGGTAAGTTGCAGTGCAGAACACGTGAAAATTTCCCAGAATAATATATATTGATGTAAATACAAAATAAATTATGCATAATATTTAATGCTGCCAAAGATTAAATTCTATTATAAATATTTAAATGAAGAGCAATTAATTTTTTAGATTTAGTTTTAATTGGAATTGGGGTATTTTTAGAAATATGATCATCCTTAAACTGATCAATCAGTAGCTGAATTATTACTTTGCGAAATAAATAGGCTGTTTTCCAGTTCCCCTTTGTACTCAGGAGGATGGCAACAAAATTAAAATCTTGACATTAAATTCTGTACTTTTAACCACCATGAAGGCTAACATAATTTTTGTAAATAAAATTTGGAGAGCTTATGGTGTTAGAGAGGGCTTAAGGTAAATGAGGACACTCTGTCATCAAGCAAAGAAGAGGCTGTTGTTTTTTTTCCACCATTAGAAATAAAGCTTTTTTCAGATATACCTGATCCATATAGTAGTGCTGGCTATATAGATCCAGCAGTGCTGGCTTTTCCAGGACATGCTCTGAGCAACCTTGTTGGTGTTCCCGTATTGGGTGTCACTGCTGGAAGAGAGAATGAAGACAAAACTGAGGAAAAACCCCATCCCTCAAAAGTGATAAATAATGAGTGAAGTCAACACTCTCAACTTTGCAAGACCAATCTTCCAGCTGTTTAAGGAGTTGGTGAATGAGATCCGCTGTGAAAGTGTCCTTAGGGACAAAAGGCTGGCCGCTCTTTAAGGCCACTTTTCTTAGAGCACAAGAGCTCTGTGTCCTAATGTGTAGGAAATGGAAACAAGGCAGGCCTGAAACTGTCATGGCTGGGCAAGGATCTGCTACTCAAACTGAGCAGTAAGAAAAACGCAGACAGTGGAAGCAGAAAGAAGTGACCTGGATAGAGCACAGGGATATGTTTTGACTATGTAGGGATGCAGCTAGGAAAGCCAAGGCAAAGCTAGAGCAGGACTGGACAAGTGACATGAAGAATTAAAAAAAGGTATTCTAAAAGTACACAGATCACAAAAGGAAGGCCAAGGACAATGTACCTCCCTGAGAAACAAGAAGGATAAACTGGTGGCAACTAATAGGAACACTGAAGCACTCAAGGAGTTTTTCCCCAGTCTTTGGTGTCAGGCTTCCTACTTCTCTCAAGTCTCTCATCCTCTGCATGGGTGTGTGGGGAGTGAAGTCCCTACCACTAATAGCAAGTAGCAGGTTCAGGATCTCTTGATGGTGTTAAACAGCCACAAGCTATGGGATCTGATGACATTGACAGTGGAAACAAGTGCCCACCCAGAAAGTTTGCAAATAACATGAAGCTGAGTGAACAGTGCAGGCAACAACATTTGACACAACAGAAGGATGGGATTCCATCTGGGCACCTAGACAAGCTGAAGTGGGCCCATGAGGCTTTCATGAAATTCAACAAGTTCAAGGTGCTGTGCTTGTGTCATGGAAGTTTTATTGAAAGAATTACTGCAGAGAGGGATTTGGAGGTTCTTGCAGATAAACAAGTGGATATGAGGCAACTGTTTACCCACAGTCCAGCAGGCAAAGTACATCTGAGGTTGCATAAGACAAGATGTGGCCAGCAGGTCAGGAAAGATGATTCTGCCCCTCTTTTAGCTGCTGTGAGACCCTACCTGGAGCACTCTGTCCATCTCTGGGATCCCCAAGACATGAAAGATGGACCTATTAGAGAGGGTCCAGAGAAGGCCATGAAAAAGATCAGAGTATGGGGCACCCCTGCTGTGAAGACAAGCTGAGACAGCAAGGGTGGTTAAACCTGCAGAAGAGAAGGCTTTAGGAGACCACATTGCTGCCTTCCAATACCTTAAGACAGTTGACACAAAGGAAGGAGAGAGACTTGTGTCAGAGAAAGGAAAAGGGGATCTGTTTAGAGACATCTTGGAAAGTATGGTTGGGCATGGGTCAGGCCTTGCTCTGGTGAGGTGGTGCCCTGCCCCCTGTATCCCTCAGCCCCTCCATGTTTGTCAATCACAGCACAGTGGAGGCAGACCCACAGTGTTGTCTGAGCCAGCCCCTAAGTGGCTGAGTGGATGGAAGGCCCAGGATGGGTCAAGATTTCAAGAAGGCTGACCATGAGGCAAGCATGTTGTTCTTTCACCCTGCCTTCATCTCAGAGTTTTCCACCTGTTATATTGCTGGAACCCAGGAGTTGGTAGCTATGACTGTTTTTCTACATTTTCCTGTCTGTTTTTCTCTCCTTCTAACGCTCTTTGTATATAACATCATGACATTGAATGGGTTAAAGGTTTCTTTGTTCAATCTGCTAAGTCTGTGCCGTCTTTTTTTTTTTATCTTCTTGTCTGTTTTTCTCTCCTTCTAACTCTCTTTGTATGTAACATCATAACATCGAATGGGTTAAAGGTTTCTTTGTTCAATCTGCTAAGTCTGTGCCGTGTTGTACTAAATAATTTGCCAAAGTTCTTTGATTTTCCATAATTTGGCAATAAAATTTTGTCTGATTTTTACCTTTTGAGGATATCTGGTCAGTATTCCTCCTTTGCGTCTGCCCAGGTTTAGCCCTGGATTTAAGAGATTGAGGTGTAACAAAGGGGTAATGATATCAAACAAAGTGTAGATTTACATTAGATATTAGGAATAAATTCTTTAATCAGAGGGTGGTGAAACACTAGAACAATTTGCCCAGAGAAGTTGTGGATGTCATATCCCTGGAAGTGTTCAGGGCCAGGTTGGAAGAACAGACGCAGTGAATGGCATTCCTGCCCACAGCAGGGTGACTGGAACTAGATGCCCTTTAAGGTCCTTTCTAACCAAATCCATTCTGATTAATTCTATAATTATAGCTTATTTTCTATCATAAGTCTCACAAAATTCTCTCCAACAGTGTTGTGGTGCATGGTTCATTTGGTTTGTTCTGTTTCCCCCTAAAGTTATAAAGGTTCAGACAGATGTAGTGAATGACATCCCTGCCCACAGCAGGGTGTCTGGAACTAGATGCCTTTAAGGTCCTTTCTAACCAAATCCATTCTGATTAATTCTATAATAATAGCTTATTTTCTATCATAAGTCTCACAGAATTCTCTCCAACAGGAAAAGTTTTAATGATGAGGAAGTAAAAGATTTTCTCTATGAATTTTTACATTTCTTTAACAGATGTGTTATAATATATTACCGGAAAAATTTTAATGATGAGGAAGGAAAAGATTTTTTCTATGAATTCTTACATTTCTTTAACAGATGTGTTGTAATATATTGCTGAATAGGAAGAATCTTGATCAAGATGAGGCCTAAAAAACCTTTGAACTTAGGTTTTCTTGAAATAAGAATTTTTTCCTTGTGACTTCCAAAGACACTTTCTAACCTACAATTTTTTCATGTAATATGAAAATTATTAAAATTAATTTGAAAATATTAATTATCAAAATAGATTCTGGAGTTTAGTGGAAGATGGTTGTGTTAGTAGGACAATAAGTTGGCAGTAGAAGCTTGATGTAGACAGCCTATATGACCTTGCACAAGTGTAGTGGGTTAATCCTGGCTGTATGCCAGTCACCCACCAAAGCCACTCTCTTACTCCCCTCTGTAACTGGACAGGAGAGAGAACACATAATGAAGGGTTCATGAGCTGAGATAAGAACCATGAGAGAGAGTACTCATCAAATACCGTCATGGGCAAAACAGACTCAAGTTAGGGATATTGACTGAATTTATTGCTAATAAAACCAGAACAGGATACTGAAATGTAAAATACAACTTTAAAAACACCTTTCCTCCATCGCTCCTTCCTTCCCAAACTCTATCTCCTCTCCCAGTGCTGCAGAGAGATGAGAATGGGGGTTATGGTAAGTGATCACATGTTTTTTCTCCTGCTGCTCAAGGAAAGGGGTCATTCCCCTCCTTCAACAGGAGGTTCCTCCCATGAGGGACAATTGCCTGTGGACTTTCCCAGTGTAAGTCCATCTCATGAGCAACAGATCAACACAAACTGCTGCAAAGTGAGTCCATCCACACAATCTTAAATCTTTCCCTCAAACTGCTGCATCATGGGTCACTCTTCCATGGGATGCAGTCCTTCAAGACTAGCTGCTCCAGTGGTAGGTCCTTTCTCCATGGAGCTCCCATGGGTTCACAGGCTCCTCTCAGGCATCCACCTACTCTGGTGTGGGACTTCTCCTTGGTGACAGGTGGATCTCTGCTTCCCCATGGACTTCCATGGCCTGCAGGGACACAGCTACTTCAACATGGCCTTTACCACAGGCTGCAGAGGAATTCTAATTCCAGTGCCAGGAGTTCCTCCTCCCCCTCCTTTTCCACTGACCTTGGTGTCTGCAGAGTTGTATCTCTCACATGTTCTCACCCTGCTCTTCTCTGGCTCTAATTACAACTGTGCAATAACTTTGTTTTGTTTTCTAAATACGTTATCAACAGAGACGTGAACAAAATTTCTAATTGGCCCAGCCTTGACCAGCAGCAGGTCCACCTTTGGAGCAGCCAGGGATTGTCTCTGCTGGACTTGAAGAAAGCTTCTAGCAGCTCCTCACAGAAGTCACCCCTGTAACCCTGCCACTTCCAAAGCTTGGCCATGCAAACCCAATAAAACACCTTGCAGCTCCTAATTTCAGTTTCATTATATATGAAGTAGAGAGAGGCAATAATCTCCTCTTCATAGTGATTATCATCAAGGACGATGATAGAAAAACTCAAGAGTATTGCCCCTCTCTACCAGCCTACTTCTGAAATAAGCAAACTGTGTCCAAAACATGGTGGATTCCCCTGCCACTGGATCTCTTCAATGCTCCCTTTCTTAAGAGAAAAGGAGTGATGTGAATTTCCATGAAAACAGCTATACGACTGTTGACATTATGGAAAATACTTGTGTTTCTTTCATTAGGAAAAGATCATTAAAGTTAGTCTTTCCATTGAACATCTTCAATTATTAGTTGGTAGCCAAAATGGTTGTTGGGGCAGCTTTGAATAAACTGCAGCTCCCACCTGTGCTTTACAAATGTGAACATGTGTCTGCAAAAGATACGATTTCGAAAAATTGGTCATCTCTTCCATACTGGTTCATGTGCTGTCAGATGAATGGCCATGACATTCTCAATATTGTCAGCAGTAACGCTCCATTGACAAAAAGAACAAAGAATCGGGGCACACACAGCCCCAGGTCGGATAATATTTGCCTTATTGCCCTTCATAACATGACATGTGATGCGTGCAGTTCTGTGTGTTGCCCTTTCTATGAACAAGTGTTTTGACGAGCTTACATAATCTTCTGCATGACTGGGTTTGCACCAGTAAAACAGCATCCTTGTTCCTATCTGTCAGTCAAACCAATATGAAATTTGATTTAGATTAGCTCTGTCAGTGAAATTATACTTTGCTGTTGTAAAACGTGAAAAAAACCCACCCAACAACAACCAAAACAAAACAAACAAACAAAAAAAAATCCAAACCAAAAAACAACAAACACAACCAAACAACAAGTTGAATTTAATTCTAGTATAACATTTCCTGTAGGAAGTGACATTCACACTTAGGAAAGTAACTGCAAGTTTTATAGTCCTGGTATCTTCCTGCTTGACTCCATTTTAATTGTCTATGGTGTTTTTGTAAACTTTCAGCATATTAAACCAAAGAAAATATAAAAGTGTAGGCTAGTTTGGGGTTGTCTGGTTTTTCAAATGTGTAGGGACTGAAAAAAGGAAAGTTGTCTTAGTAATTGTTTTTCACTTTGTGCAGCACGGTGGGTTGAAATCTGAGCAGGTGAATGAATGTAGTTGAGTCTGCTTTCAGAACTGAGCAGTGTTTTTTCCCAGGGCTTGTAGGTGACTTTGTCATCACTGCAGAAATTGGTACCACACTTCTGGTGCTGCTTATGGCATCTGAGGAGAGCTGTCAAGCAGTAGGAGCCACACACCACCAGAGGGTGCCAATTACTTCCATAAGGAGGAAATAAACTTGTCAGGTAATCCCTGGAATAAATGTCAGGTAGATGCTACATTATTTACCGAGTGGATGTGTTCAGAAGGTTGTGTTGGGCATTATACTGACCGTCAAAAACTTCCATGTGATCCCTGTCATTAGCATTAAGACATGTGAAACAAAGAATGCAGCACACAGCGCTGGGATCAGGGGCAGTGTGGCAAATGCCTCTGGGTGCAATTACAGAGACAAGATGAGGTGCATGAGTTGAATGACTGCCTACCAGAGCTATTTTAAGACATATGTTGCTCTACAGCCAGGAAGTCTGCAGGCAAACAGGTGAGTAACAAGGTGTGAAGGCTTAAGGATGTGTTAGGAGTGGTTTACTTGCAGAGCAGGCAGCAAACCACACGGTACAATTTTAACTGTGATATGCAGAAAATTTTTTCATCTTTGCACTGATCTCTGCATGGATGAAATTCAAGAGTGTAGTGGCACAGGAGGTCTCTGTGTTAAAGAGCAGTGAACTTGATAAGGATCTTCCCTAGCTCTTTCCTCTCTGCCACCTTTACTTTTTTATCCCTCCTGCAAATGCTCCCATTATAAACAGCTTTAGTGCTTGTCTAAGTCCCCAAGAAATCCACTAGTAAGAAATGAAGATAAAGTCAGAGAGGATTGTGGGTATATCACATTGAAGGAACAAGTATGAATTATGAGCATTTTAACATGCTAACAATCAGAGTTCTACAATATTAAACGAGCCTGTGTTCCAGCAATTTGGATCTTTGCTTGTACACAAGATGTACTCTGGGCTGAATGAATATGCAGTACTTGAGCAGAGTGAAAAACAGGGTGGTGGTCCTATTTTGTTTCTTTTTCCTTTTTTTTCGGGTGGGGGAGGGGGCAGGATGGGGTGGGTTGACCATGGCTGGCTGCCAGATGCCCACCTAGCTTCTCTCTTCCTCTCTACCTACTCAACAAGTAGAAAATGGGGTGGAAAAGCTCAAGGAGTGACATAAATAACAGGAAAAGTGCTTGTTGATTAATGTTACTTGGGAAAGATTAATTTATTTCCAATTAAGAATAGAATAGGATAATGAGAAATGAAG
Organism: Passer montanus; assembly: GCF_014805655.1. Classification (NCBI taxonomy): domain Eukaryota; kingdom Metazoa; phylum Chordata; class Aves; order Passeriformes; family Passeridae; genus Passer; species Passer montanus. Next base: position 8,609,901 of record NW_024367037.1, read on the forward strand.
ACAAAAACAAAAACACCTTCCTTTCATCCCTCCTCCCTGTCAGCATCAACTTCACTCCTTCACTCCTTACTCCAAACTGCCTCCCCCACAGTAGTGCAGGGTGATAGGAAATGGGGTTTATAGTTAATCCATAGCAGCTCGTCTCTTCTGCTCCTTCCTCCTCATGCTGTTCCCCTGCTTCAACAGGGGTCTTTCCACTGGCTGCATTTTCCTTCAGGGCATGTACCTCCGCTCCAGTGTGGTACCCTCCCCAGTGAGAATATCTGCTTCATCATGGTCCTCTCTGGGGGTTGCAGAGAAATCTCTGTGCCTGGAGCATCTCTCTCCCTCCCTCCCTCTTCTCTCACCTTGGTATTTGCAGGACTGTTTCTCACACATTTTTCTCACTTCTGTCTCTTAACTGCTTGCAGCATTATTTACTCTTTCTTAAACACATATTCTCAGAGGCACCACACCTATGGCTGAGGTGTTCAGCTGTGTCCTGGACGTGGGTGGATTGGAACAGATTGTGTTCCTTGTGGGAGGCCACCCTTGGCAGCCCTCCCCAGCCAAGCCAGTGCTTGGGCACCTGTACCCAGTACAAAGGCTTAGGGATAAACTACAGCATTTAAGATGAAGGAAGAAATGGAGAAAAGACTCAAGGAGGAGGGGGCATCTATGGAGTTAACCAAGAGTTTGAGGTTTCATGGCTGAAAGGGGGAGCAGCAGGCAATACGGCAGCGCATTTGTGTCCAGCAGGGCACCAGACAGGTTGTGCTGTAGCCAGACCTCTGATAGAGTTTGCTAAAGGAGAAAGGAGTGGCCAACAAATGAAAACATTTTTTAGGCAGAATAATGAAAAACAAACTTATTATCTAATTTTCTCTGAGGCATTTTTCTCCCAAAAGAAATATCAGAACCAGCTTAGGAGGAAGATAAAGTAAGAGCAAGTATAAATTAATTTAAATCAAAACTTCACAATTTCCAGTGGCATCCTATCCTTGCAGAAATTTACTAGTTAATTTTATAGTTTCACCATGAGATACTTTAGCGTTTTACCTGAAAACACATAAATTAATTTATGTGCCCACTTGCATCCCATGCCAAGCCACTGTCTGACCCAAGATAATGTTATTGACATCTTCACTTTCCAGCAATTTAGTTTCTTCCTAGACAACAATGATAAATCAATTAATTGTCTAGTGATTTAGTTTTAGAAAGGTTAAGAGCTGCAGGAAGCCAAATGTGCCTGTGATAAGTAGGAAAAGTCATTCTTGGGATGAAAAGTCTACTGGGATTGTTAGTGAGTAGCTTTGACAGTAACCAAAATACAGCAAGGAATGATGTTCACTGGTGCCCACTACAGTGAACCATCTAAGATATCATTATTTTAGCTATGAAATTTGCCCTGTTTTAAATGTGATAGGACATCTTACTGGATCCAAGTTAAGGCACAGTACTCTGCTAAATCTAGGTCAAAATGAGGATTGGAAGGCACTTGCCATAGCAAATGTGTTTGTGCCATGTTCCTCTCTGCCTCCAGCTCTGCAAAAGGTGTCGGGTGTCCCCGTGCAGCTGCCTCTGCTCAGAGCTGATCAAGCAGACAGAGGAAATACATTAGAAAACAATTGTCTGTATGTGGGGAAATGTTAACTCTTATGTCTTTCCAAAGTGTTGTAAGTGCCCATTAGTGAGGAAGTCAAGGAGTCAGTTTTTCACTGCAGTTGTTGTGTAGCAGACTTTGTAATGTGACCCACCCCTCATTTCCTCCTAAGTCCCTATCAGATCTGAAGTTCATGTGCTTGGGAATGTTATCAGGAAAAGATATAGGAGACAACATCTGCAAAAACAGTGACTCATTTGGCTGTCCTGAGTCTTCATATTCTCTAGATACAGGATTTCAGAATCTGCACATTTTACAATTGTAATGGTGACTGTTTTTATAGGAGTTTCATTCTATTATACATTAAAATATTAATTTTCAGCTGTTCTTTATGGTCTTTGATAGGATGTAAATTTGTTTAGGCTACTAGGAATGTGACAGAATGAATCAGACAGATTTTGGAAGAAAATTGCCCATCTGGCTTTGCATGGCACTCCCAAGGCACTGAGTGTGGGTTCATTCGCATCACACAAAGCCTTGCCTTTGAGGCAAGGAAGCCACATGAGACACCTGAGGGAAATTCCAAAATTATCTTTGATGTCAGTGGGGTATGTAAGGGTTCATAAAGATCTTTTGGGGGATGGAAAGTGATTTTAAGTGTATCACCCATGACTTCTGACCTGACAAGACTCTTTGAAATGTTGTATGGAGGAGTTCAGACTGATTTCAAGAGATTGTCAGATCAGTAGTGGGTGGAAGTACACATGAAAAAGCATGCCATCCTCCAGTGTTAATGAAATTCCTCTGGTGTTTGTGGAAAATATGGATATTGGTGAATGGAAGAATCTGATCATTATTTGTTATCTTGTTTTCTATTTCTGATGTCATTTTAATATAAATAGTACAACTTAGTAGGCCATCAGGAGAGGTATTATGTGTCTTTTTCCTCCTTATACATATTTAGATTATGTTCATTCCTTAAATACTGTGTCAGGCAGAGCCACTTGAAAGTAAGATTGATCCTTGCCATCTGTGACTACTGATCCTGGTCAAATACAGAAGAGAAAACAAACTGCAAGGAATGCTGGGAAGAGCTAGAGGAAAGGCAGTTTGAACAGCGTGATTGCTAGACTGCTGAGAGGAGAAGGGAGATGTCAATTTTGATGAAGAAGGAAGGGCTTCTAAAAACCCACTTTCTAAGCTGTGCAGAGTTTGCAGCAGCACAGAAGGTTACTGAGTGACTCAAACCAAGCCTGGAAGCAAGATACTCTTGCAAAGACATATGAGGCAATGGGTGAGTTGGGTATAAACCCTTTTATCCACATTGTGATTGCCCAAGTCACTTTTTTTTTTTTCTGTTAAAATTTGCTATCTTGATTTATAGTCTAATAAATCTGTGTTTTCAAAACTTGTTCCTTATAGGGAATGCTCTATATAAGATGATCTGGACACAAGAATTTCTGAGAGGTCTCACCAGCTCAGAGGTCCACTACAGGCTCTTAGGACAATTATTGTTTATGATCTTTCCCTCTGTGTATCTGAACTTTGACTGTGTTTTGTCTATGTAGCTTTCATATCCACTTCCTTATTTTCATTAAAATGGCCGTGAAATTGTCCCCGATGATGTTACATATCAACTGTCAGTTTCTTTGTCAGCATACAACCAGTTGATATCATGAACTACAATGAGATGTTTTCATCTACTTTTTTTCTAATGTAGCATTTGAAACTTAATAACTGATATTTATGACAAGTTGCAAAAAAAAAAATCCTAGTGCACCAGTATTTGTGTGTTTGCTGGCTGGTCTGAAAACTCAAGAAGACAGTGCTCTGCATACAACTACATTTACTTCCTTGTGATTAAGATGTTCCTTTATGAATAAATAAATAAATAAATAAATAAAGTAAACTTTGAAGATCTGCAGTATTGGGCAAACCAGGCACAATTTTCCAAAAACCTGAATCTATGTGAGCTCAGCCACAAGTGACAAGTGGATAGAGAACATAATATTTCATTATTATTCCTCTCCATGTATTTAGATAATTCTGAAACAAAAAATATTTATTTTAATTTACAGAACTAAATCTATCTGAAGGTACTTAATCAAAAGTTTGCATGAAGAAAAAATAGGCATAAGGATTAAATGTTAAATGTTATTTTTTGCCTTTTTTTTTTACTATTTATTTCAAAGCAAAGCAATAAAATACAAGTGCAAAAATTGCAATTACATCTAGATATAGGTTAGAAAGATTGCAGAGTTTTTTTTGTTTTATATAAAAGTAACTGTAATTATCCAAAGGCCTTGATTTCCAAAAAGATAATAAAGTTTCAAACTCCAGAGATGCATTTTAGGCCAAATGCAAAAAATGTAGCACAAAATGTAAATATATTTATGTAATGTGCTCATAAATGATTCAGTGTTTAGACACCAGTCTAATTTTGTTTAAACTGTACCACTTTATTGTAGGCTACAAAATTTTGAAGTTTGAATTAAATTAATGGGCAATATAGATATAGTTTCTGGGTGAGTTCTGTTTTCTTAGTTTTCGTCTCTGTTATTTTTCATTGTGGGGAAAAGCTTAATTTCTGGGGGAGGAAAGAATAAAAAGGAAGAGAGAAAGATCTTCCTGAATAAATCTCTGTTCCTGAATTTCTCTCTATATGACAATCTATAATCATGATGATAATTCCCCACTTAAAGCAGATGTTGTAGCATATCTCTTTGGTCTTTTTCATATACTTAGCACTTTTTGGAGGCAGGGAATATTAGCCTTTAGCAAGTTATACTTGAGATCTTGACAGACTGGATGGATGGGCTGAGGACAACCACATGAGGTTCAATAAGGTGAAGGTTTCTATCCTGCACTTGGGTCACAACCACCCTCTGCAGCACTACAGGCTGGGACAGGAATTACTGGAAAACTGCTCAGTGAAAAGGGACCTGAAGGTGTTGGTTGACAGCCTACTAAACATGATCCAGCAGTGTGCCCAGCTGGCCAGCAAGGCCAAAGGCATCATGGCCTGTGTCTGGAATAGTGTGGCCAGTAGGAGCAGGGCAGTGATGGTGCCTCAGTACTCTGCACCAGTGATGTCACACCTCAAGTACTGTGATAAATTCAGGACCCCTCACTTCAAAAAGAACATTGAGGTGTTGGAATGAGTACAGAGAAGGGCAACAAAGGTGGTGAAGGATCTAGAAAGCATGAATTAGGAGCCGCTGGGGGAGCTGCGAGTCTGAGAAACGAAACTTCTCAAAGCACTATCCAAATAGATGTGATAGTAATGAAAATAAATAATGAATGTGTTAGTGTCTTGGTTTGAAAAGACAGGAGCCTGTGAAGGAAGGCAAAAGCCTCCTGTGAAATGGAGAAGGTAAACCCCCTCCCTCCGAATTATCACAACTTCAGAATTAAAAAGGGCTCTCAGGCAAAGATATGGGAACGGGAATAACAGTTCTTTACTAGGAAGAAAAAAATGAAATAACAATGTAATTTAGCACAAGTGAAAGAACCACTGGCAGAGTGAGAAAAACCTGACACCCTGAGAAGTCAGCGTGTTGATAGTACTCCAGCCAGATGGTGGCTGCTCCTCCTGGAGCGGCGATCTGCAGAAGGGTGTAGATCCCTTCCGAAAATGCGGCGAAGGAGCAGCTGGGTCTTGGTTCTGATTCCTCTCGGAAATCCAGCGAAGAAGGCTGTCTGTGGTCTCAGAAATGCTTGTTTTATGGTAGCAGGGATGCTTGGCTCCTCCCTCTGGGTGGAGCATCTCCCAATGGGATGATGTAACTAATCTTACCAGCCACAGTGAGTAATTGAATAGCCCATTAGCAGGACAGTTAGTCCTATTGATGCAGTGGTTCTCTGTAGGTAAGTATGATCTGCCACTGTTTGCCTGTATACCAGTCTCAGGGCTGCCCAAGATTTTGGAGGGACACATTTTGCAAATCTCCTCTATACAGAGGAAGCTAAATGCATGGATCCATGTCTTTCCTTGCGTAATAGAAAACTTCCACTTTTGGAAACAGATGTTTCCTCATATTTTGAATAGAAAAAATAGGTTTCAATGAAAAGATAATGAAAGGTTTCCCATCCCTAGAAAAAAATGGACCTCAATAAAAAGAAACAACTTCCAGGAACTCAACTCTCAAGTGAACAAGAAAGAAACTCAGTACAAAACCCTCAACCATTTCTAAAATAGGTGTTGGTTTTTGTTCAGTTTGTGTTACAGGGGTGGATTTCGGGGTCTGATGTTGAGTTTGGGGTCTGTTCTTGCCATAAAATAAAATCTTCTAGATTCTTACAATGGATTAAGATGTGAGTAAAATTAAGTGAACAATGTACAATCAAAAGAAAAATCCCAGTGAGATGCAGCATAATTTACTAGATGCTACTGACTTTTTTTATGCTTAGAAGGGGGAAAAGAAACAACAAGAAAAAAATCTGATATAATGTTTGAGACAGTACAAACAGCCAGAGGAGTAGCCAACAGAAAGATCATAACACATGGTAGATCATAAATGGCTGATTGTGGATGACACAATCATCTCTATATATGAGCCATCCTTAATGGCCATCTGGGTTAAAAGTTCTCGTACAGAGGTTTTTTTTGACTTTCAGCATGGTAGCAAAATTCCCAAAATTATGCAACCTTCAAGGAAGAGGCAATTATAGAAGGTTCTCTGTCAGAATATGGGCAATAAATTTTGAAGTGGGTAAGAACTTGGCCAATTATAGAAGGTTCTCTGCAGCTGGGCTGTCAGAATATGGGCAATAAATTTTGAAGTGGGTAAGAACTTGGTAGCGAGATGGGGCCCTGTGTGTGTGCTTCTCCAGTCATGCACAGCAGGAGAGTGAAGGTCAGCGTTGTTGGGGGATGATTCTATTAGCTAATGATATTTGAGTTTTTCTGCTTGATGTGGTCATATTCCCTTTATCTCTTTTCACAAATCCTGTCTGATTGACCATACTTGTCATTGGGAAGGAAGAACTGAATAATTTGTGAGCAACCAAACAAAGAGATACAGATATATTTCTTTACTGGATCATAACTAATTTTGTGCATGATTTTGCAGCTAATAATTGAATCTAATAGAGGTCAGCCATAATTACTTTCATGCCTTAAAGAATGTACCAACATAAATATCTGGAGAGGATATACATGTTCTAGAAAAAAAAAAAAAAGAATGGTGGATTGGGAAGGAACATGTTTGAGAGTCTTGTTTTGTGCAAAGGAATACTGCTGGAATGAGAGCAAATGGGTGTAATAGACCTCAGGAACCACTGGAGTATTGAGGTTGTAACCCCCAGTAAAAGTTCTGCAAAATATAGTGAATTCTAACTAAATTTTAGATAAAAGAGGATACATTTTTAAAAGTAAAACAACAGTGCCATTAGCTCCTTGTTATTAATAGAAAACACCTGAAGTGTCCCTTAGTCTTACATGTTGAAACTTGATTTATTTATATTTTGTCTATTCAATTGGTTTTCTATTTGATTGAGTCCTTGGCAGATTGCTTCTGTTGAAATATCTTGACCATTTTCAGTTTTATTAGCTAATTAAAACTTTTTTCAAATTAATTCCTATAATTCTCTTCAAAAATATATGGCATTATGTGTTACATAAAAAAAAATATTCAGTGTTTGGTGACCCATTGGATATTCTTGTTGCTGTTTTCTTCAACATAAAGAAATGCCTGTTCCCATAATCCTGCTAATTTCTAGTTTCTGCGTCCAAAGAGCCCATATTTTCTACATTTTTGAATACGACTTTTTTCCCTCAATGAAAGGAGATCATTCTGGACTTTGTAAGAAAATATGTTATTGCACTGTAGAATAACATTCCTGCCTTCCTTTTCACTGTAAAGCTGTCTCATGCCTCAGAAGTGGTTCTCTAATATTTCTAAAAAGTATAGGGTCAGCTGTGGCTGTTTACAGAAAACTTTCTTATCTTTTCAAAAGCACTTATGTTTTCACTTACTTTTTTTTTTAATGTGCAAAATGTAGTTTCTTTAATTCCATTTATATTGATTTATTCATTTTAAGGGCTTGCTTGTTTATTGAAATCATCTCAAGAAGAGGCTATACTGCTCAATAGTATTATTTTTTCTTAAAGTTTATGTTGGAGAGAACCTTTAAAATGCATTTAATGGTCAAGCATCTACCATCATGTGAAGGTTTCAATCTATTCAATATTCTTAATATCTTGACGTGCAACTGCAAAACAGGGGTTGAAGAGAATGTTCTGCTACAGCATTCATTACAGTCATGTTTTCTGTGTAATTAAGTCCCCATAATGGAACAGGAATATGCATATGAGATTTTAGTTAAAATATAACAAGTATCATGAAGAAAATATTTTATTATTAAAAAATTAGCTATCCAATGGTTTGTTATTTCAAACTGTTAACATTTTATTTTTGTATTGCAATACTGTAAATGTTTCTGAATGAAAAGAGAAAATCTCAGCAAAGATTATGATTTCATCTGCAGGTTCTATCCATCTAGCTAGAGATGAAACCTTTTGTAAATTAGGTTGCTTGAAGTGCCTCCCTACTCCTGTCCCAGCTTGAGCTCCCTGTGTGCTCAGAACTGTATGGAGTATTTCACTGGTGATTCCACAAGAGCTTCATGCGTGGCTGTGCTTCTTCCCTATTCCTACTCTGAATATTGTTTTTGCTTTCTTTCCTTTTTCTCTCCCTCTGAGCTGACCAAAGGAAAAGTTCTTTGTGATTTCAGTCATTCTGAACCAAATGACAATAGCTTTGTAGTTCTCTTTTGTAGATCTGTTTTCCTGAATTCAGTCTTGAAGTCTTTTAAGACTGCCTCTGACAGTATGAAACTTTTCATAAGGGAAAGTTTTTATTCTTTTATGCTACTGTTGCTCATTGTGCTCCCAGCATTTTAATTAGTTTGATTATTACTTTTCCTGTTTTTCCCCACAATGAAATCTATGGGAGCAAAAAATAATTGGAAGAATGATAAACCTGAAAAGGAACTGAAACTGAGGCAGAGATCTTTTACTTGTTTTTCACTGTAGATTCTTAAATCTGATAGCAGCTTCAGACATTAGCATCTGACTAGACTGAATACTTCTGACATTTAAAGACATCATAAATATCCATTTAACATTATAGGCCATAAAGATTTGAACAATTCCTAAGTAAATTCTCTGTGTGTCAAAACTGAGTGTGGTGGCTTCACTCATTTGCTCAGGATTATTCTAAAATATAATTTCCATTTTAACTTCAGACTTAGAGATACATATTACTTACCATGAGAAAAGTTTGAAAACAATTTATTGGAAGAGGAAGGACATCTACCATTGAAGAGACTGTGAAATGAGTTGAACATTGTGACCTTGCGTATGGTCTGATACTTCAGAAATAGCTGGGATAGCTGGAAAGCCTGTGGTCTGGAAGGCTTTAGCAGTTGTGTTAGACTGTGTTTTCTTTAATTTCTTGCAGTATGCAGTTAGCTTTTTATTTTTGAATGAGCAGTGTGTAAACATTTGCATGTCACTGTTAATGAACCTTGTCATATAACTGTCTAAAATCCCATTGCACTTCTGCCATTTAAAATAAAAGCTCCTTTCATTATCAAAAGAGGAGTTTCTGAAAGAGCTATAAAAAGAAGATAAATTGCAGATTAGCAATACCAGTTTGGGAAAGATATGCTTTATTACCATAAATACCAAAAGAAATAAACATTTTGCACAGTCTTTAATTAACACAATTGCTTTTAAATGTTGGTAGTCAGAATCAATTATGGTGGTTTTAAAGCGCTTTTTTTCTGCCGCGGATGTAGTATGAAGTTTAAAAACTGAGCATTGGTGTGTTGACCTTAGTTTTCCTCAGGGCAAAATAAAACATTATTCTGACTCAGATTCTTTCCATCTTCATGCCAGAATGACATAGATATTAATGTTTTAGTTTTGCTTTTCTTTGCTCATTTTCTTCTTTGCCTAATTTAGTGTGCAAATTTGCATTATTTAAGTTTGTGCTGCTTTCAGCTACAATGTCTTAGTGTTAAGTTTATAATCATTGTTGATTTTTAGTGCTTTGGATAAGACAATAATAAATTAGAGAAGAGACATAGGAAATTAAGTTGTCCATACAACTCATAGTAATTAGGGGTCTTATTAGACTGCATTCCAGTGACCACTTAGTACTTTCTGAAGACAGAAAAGTAAAGCATATGGAAGAGAGTTCTTCAAACCACTCTAAATTATGGAGCCCTTAATGTGCTTCTTATGCTCATTCTCCATAGTATTCAGCCTATAAACTCCCACTGAAAATGGAGGGAGAGGTATTACAAGCTAAAAGTTCTGGTTTCTTGCTTTCTACACCTTTAAAAATGGTACACAAGAAGATAATGAGAGCAAAACTACTTCAGCCTTTTCCAATGTACCGCTTTATCCTTTATTACATCTATTTTGTAAATACTGCATTGAAGGGTTCAGGCATGAAAGATGCAAGATGTCACCTACATCATAATATTTCTTCTGAAGGTATCAAATCAATTCTTATCTGCAAAGTGTGACGAGTAAGCCAGCAAAATCTGACAACATTACAAGGATGTGTTAGAGGTATTCATTGATGTCAGTCTCTTGGGTTTTCTCAGTATCTTAGTCTTGAAGCTAGGGATACTTATTTTGTCCACTCTATATTGCTCATGTAAACTCTACAGTGGTAGATATATAATTCATAAGTTAAGGAGTATGAACTCTCTGCTGTGGTTATTTATAGAATTGACTCTCCATTTTTGATAAGCATTTAAAATTAATAATGCAAAAATCTATTGATTTTATTTATGTGTTTCATTTAATATACAGGAATATTTGTTAGGGCATTTATGGAACAATAAAAATAACTCAACGAGAGAGATGATAAATTTAAAATTTTCACTGAAGAGTATTTGGGATGGTTGTGGTTTTAAATTATTTTTGTGTATTTTGAACTTCAAAGCAGGGTTACATACACATACTTGGGAGAGCTTTAAAGTCTTATACCAAGTAAACTCATTCATTTTTTTTCTGCTAGTGAGTTAGAATACCACAGACAAATTAGACCTTACATTATGAGATACAACAGAACACAACAGATGCTGTTGTCAGTTTTTTCGAAATTTATAAATCCTGTGGCTGTTTTGTTTAAATATTGATTATAGGAATCAAGTCTTTCTGAAGAAAACCAGGTTTATTCTAAGTTACAGAGCAGCTAGACATTACTCCATATTAAAAAAAAACCAAAACCCCACAACACATTATTAGGTGATTATAAACAAGATTGTTGTTCTTCCCCCATTGGCCATGTGGTCTACAAGAACATCTATGAGCCAAAATGCTCTGTCAGCTTTTTTGGTTTGTGTGATACGTACTCATGTAGTGACCCATTTTCCATTGAACCTCAGGGCTGATATATTGAGTTAGTGCAGCATTCTGTGTACTGAGCATGGAGCATGGAGCAAATTCTAAGTTGTGTTGCTGTTTTAATTATGCTTTTGAAAATATGCAAGCTTTATGATGAGTCTTTATTTTGCAAGAAATTACTGAGCAAATAAAATAGCACTACAGTGAGTGCGTTCAAGATAATAATTAATTTGGTGCATTTCTGCTATCGCTGAATGATTTTTATTTCCTTATGACCTCCCTTACTCCTTTACAAGACATTCAGCTTGAGTCTGAAGAAGGTCTAAATGCAATTGCTAATACTTTTTATGAACTAATCTCAAACTAAGTGTAAAACTCATATATTAAACTAAGAACCCTGCAGAAAAAAATATAAAAGGTAGCTCAAGTGATCATTTATAATAATTTATTTTCATCAGTACTTACTTATTATGCATTGTGACATTAATTTACAGAGAGTACTAATGACTATTAGTTACCCATAATGGTGTTCTGTCCAAATTCTACAACAAACTAAAGGTAGTTGCACCTTTTTATTTTTTTAACTCTTTGGAAATTATTTTGGCTTTTACCCCTTTCATCAATGTAAATTCAACCAACAAAGGACAGAAAAAGGGACTAAAAATGTTTTAGCTTCAAATGGTAGTGAGGTTTCACTGGGCTGCTCTACCTTTTCCTTCCTCACAATAGACCTTATGTTGCTTTTCCTGTGCATGAGCTGAGATACTTCCATTCTTAACTGTGAATCTGGGGAGACTTTAGTACAAGTAAAACTAAAGGTGAATTTATTTTAACATTTGAAATATATAAATACCTCTTTTTAGTCAGGCTTTTAGCGGGGGTTTGTGTGCATGGAGGAAAGAGTTGTTTATTTTTATGTTGTGCCTTCTCAAGCAAATTTTATAATGTGCTTAGATGAGCCAGAAAATGCACTTCAAGCATTACTAACCTGATTCTTAGAATGATATAGCCAAAGACTTTCTGGTAATCAATAAGGTTCCTCTAGAAGGATTCACTTTAAGTATCTTGCTGATTTCTTTAGATTTGTAATGTAAAAATCTATTTCTAATTTCCTTTGTTGTTGCTAAATTAGATGCTTTGAAAGGCATTTTAATCTTGCAGTGACTAAATACATTATACATCAATGTATGTAGAATGCCTAGCAAGGGGAAGACTTTCAGTATCTTATTTTTAAACAGTGTAAATGAAAGAATTTTGATACTTCTGATACTTATGAGGGAATCGAATTAAATATTTCTATTTCCAAGTGCACTGATTCTACATGTTTGGGTCTATATCAGCTCTGTTGATGTTACAGGTTAGACAACATTATCCCATCATAAGTGTTGGAAATAACAAGCCTAATTTCATCCTTTCTTATTAATATTGAAGTAATAACACTAGATGTTTTGTTTCATTTATGTTACATTGCCTACAGACATTTTAACTCCAGCAGGAGATTCTTGAGACAATTATAGGGCAGAGAGAAGTTAAGGCAGCATCTCTGAGATGTAGGTATTTGTCATGTGTTCTAGCACTCACTGTAATATGAACTGTGTACTTTTTCAGAAATTAGGTCTATCATTGTGCTGGTTTTGGCTGGGATAGAGTTAATTTTCTTCACAGTGGCTCATATGGGGTTGTGATTTGTTTATGATTGTGCTGAACATAGTGATAATATGAAAGTTTTTGTTATTGCTGAAAAGGTCTTACACAGAACCAAATAATTTTCTGCTTTTTGTACTGCCATGCTGGTGATGAGGGTAAGGATGCATAGGAATTTGGGATGACACAGAGCCAGGACAGGTGTCCCCAAATGACCAAAGGGATATTCCTTATCCTGTGGCATCACACTGAGTATATAAAGTGGGTGAAAGAAGGAGGAAGCAAGAGACACTTGGAGTGGTGGTGTTTTTTTCCCAAGTCATCATTACGTGTGATGGGGCCCTGCTCTTCCTGCGATGGCTGAACAGCTTCCTGCCCATGGGAAGAAATGAGTTAGTTCCTTATTTTCCTTTGCTTGTGTGCACAGCTTTTGGCTTTTTCTTTCCCTGTTAAACCGTCTTTATCTCAACACATGATTTTTCTGTCTTTTGCCCTTCTGATTCTCTCCCCAGACCCACTGATGAGGAGTGAGCAAGTGGGGTGGCCTGCACAATTAACAATGCTAAATAGCAGGCCTTCTTTTTTTATATATTTTTTAATTTTTTCCACCCTACAGCTTGTTTTCAATATTCCAAATGTTGAACTACCAAGACAGAAAATTATGTGTTAATTACTGTCGCCAATTCTGCCTGCTATGGTTCTTGGACTTTGTTTGCTACTTTGTATGTGCTCTGTCTTTTCAGACATCTACAAATCTTGATTTATTTTGGTTGCACAGTCTCCAATAAACAATGTATTTTTTTAAAGGAATCAGGCTCTCATCTTGATCTTTCTTATTTTATCTATCCTACTTTGTTGTTTTGTCTGCTTGCTTGTTTGCTTGTTTAATCAGTTTTGTTCTGTTTTTATCAGTGCTAAGGTAATCAATTCAATAGAAACCCATGATATTGAGCTAAAGGCTATACAGTATATAATGTCATTCTTAATGTTATGTTTCAGCTTATCTGGTCTTTTCCTGACCTTCCTCCAAGGTAAAAACAAATCTAACAGCAAAACCCTTGATCAAGCCTTACATAAAAATATTTTCCCCTTCCCACTGTAGCTTTCAGGCCAGTCATGGTTTTCAGAATGAATTTTATCTAACAATTAAATTAATTTTTTCATAATTATTGGTCTGCCTCTGAGACAATACTGAAAGTCTCAAGTAGGTTTAGAAAAAAATGAAGAGCTTTAATTGTCAATAATCATGCAGGAGAGTGAAGTGCTAAGATACTTATTTGTCAATTTTCACCTTTTTCAGACAGATGTGGAAACATTTCTAATATGCCTTTCATCTGGGGAAAGTACTGACTGGCTGTCTTTCTCTAGTGACTGCAATATTTATTGACAGCTTAATTAATTATATTTCAGCCTAGCTACAAAGTCCATTACAAACAGAAGAAATAAAAATTCCAACCTGGGATTTCCCTGTGATTTTCTCAAACAAAACACTGTCAGATAAAATATACACTATTTTCAGATAGACAGGAAACTTACTAATTTAATTGGAAGGAAAAAGAAAAACCTGAGTTGCACTTTTCAGGACCCTTCAGGCTCAATGCATGTTCATAATAATATGCCCTACCTTGCTTTTTGATTTAGAGTGCAAGCTGGTAGGGTTTGCCTGATACACCTTCCTTTCACTGGAGACAGAAAATGCTAAATTGGTCTCAGAAATAATGACTTTCATAGAAAAAGAATAATTTCTAGGATAGCAATGCTAAGAGCAGTTGAGGACAGAGAAAAGTTTGAGCTGAACTTTTTCACATTATGGTCATTATTGGTAACACAAAGCTATAACAAGATAGTGAGCTTTTCACTCCATTAATGTTCAGAGGTTTCTTTTTTATGGTAAAAATGAAAAAAGAAAGTAAAGTAAAAAGCAGCTGCATATACTGTTTTGGTCAAAGGAAACAATTTAGAACTAGTTCCTGGTCATGTGCAGTTTCCAGTTAATGAAGCTCTGGCTAGGCACCAAAAAGCAAGGACAAGTGGGAAAACACAGAACAAATTTCCCAAGGACAATTGTGTTTGGCCAACATGATTGTCTTCTGTTGAAGGGATTACTGGCACTCTACAAGAGGAGAGCTCTGAATGCTGACTTTGATATCTTCAAGGCTTTTGACATGTTCTTCCTTAGTCTACTTCTGGGCAAATTGAGGAGATGTGGATGAAATACATAAATAAGAAGCTTGATGGAAAATTGTCAGAAGCCCTGGGCTGAAAAAGTTGGGATCGAAGCTACTAAGTCCATGTGGAAATTGGTTGCAAGAGGCATTTTTCACTGTGCTACAAAGCCAAACCGAGGATAATGTTCAATACTTTGGAGTGCAGAGTTGCTGCTCAGAGTGATATCAAATGAAGAAGTGGGCAGACAATAATTTCAAGAACTTGAACAAAAGGAGATGAAAAATCCTACGCCTGAAAAATGTATAGGAAAAATCCAACACCTATCCATACCACCACACAGACTGGGGCATAGAGCAGCTTTGCAGAAAAAGATCTTGGGCATCCAGGTGGCCCACAAGCTAAACTTGAGTCAGCAGAATGTCCTTGTAGAGACATATTTTCTAGGTGCATTCTGGGTTGTATTAGCAAAAATTTAACCAGCAGGCTAGAAGTAATTATTCTCCTCTAGCCAATGCTTATGAGACTGTGTCTGGAGCCCTCTGCCCAGTTTGTGGCTCCGTAGAGGAAGAAAGACAATGTTGGACATTTTTGGAGAGGGCCCATGAGGCCTGAGGGGGCTCAAGACAGAGCAGCACAAGAAGTTCAAGAAAAGGCTGAGAGATCTGTTTTTGTTCATTCCTAAAAAGAGAAGACTAAGGGGAGATCTAGTTGCTGTCTTCAAATATATCCTAATAAAAGATATAGACTTATCCTAGAAGGGCTCAGTGACAAGTTGAGAAGCAAGACACACAATCATGTAAAATTCCAATTATATATTAGGAAAGTGGTTTAATGTGACACAGTACAGTACAGATGATTAGTTTCCTGATCTAAATTTTCCCTGCTGTGAGAAGAAAGTTGAACCTAATAACCTCCAGAGGTCACTCCAACCTAAATTATTCAGTGACTGCATGCTAAAACATATTTTCTTTCCCTTCTGTACGACTACTTAAATAATATTCAAAGTCATTAAGATAGTCTTTTGTTAGATGATAACATCTGGGTATTTATTAGTACAGGTTTGTTTATTTAGGCAGAAGATGCAGACAGAGCATACAATTTCTTTTAACTCATCAGGGACAAATACCAAAGGGTCAGCTCCATAGTTTAGATTTTCTTTTCTATCCATCTCTGATAAAAAAAATGTGGTTACCATGCTACAACTCCTCTTCATCCTGTTTCTCTAGGTGTTTTTTATATTCAGCACATTCCAGCTGATGTGCCACTCTTTCTATCCCAACCCCTTCCAAAGAAACCAAAAGTTAGTTTGAGCTGACCCTTGATCCAGGTTTCATGTGCTGTGAACAGTGACCTGTCTTATATCACATAATCCTTAAAAGTGCTTTTGGTTGCTCAAGGATTTTCTTGTCTGTTTGGAATGCTGGTATTTTTATTTGTTTATTTGTTGAGGAGCTGGGTCTGGGGTTTTTTAAATTATTTTTTTTAGGCAAAAAGAAAGTCAAGTGATATTCACAACACAACTTTCTATCTAAAAAACAGAACCCTTTTCAAGAATGGGTGCATGAGAAATCATCATAATTTAGATGAAACTTCAAACCTTGACATTTCATAGCTGCATGATTTCCTTATGGAAAAATTGACATTCTCACTGAAAGATGTGAAAATAATAAGAGCCCTTCAGACTGGGAGTTGACTTACCATTGTGTCAAAATTATTTCACAACATGGAAATTTCACTGTGGATGTGTTTGCTTATTGTGATAAGCATATTTTAAAACATAAATTCCTATTTATTCCAGACATAACATCAACAAGTTCTGTCGAAATCTGTAATGCTCAAAAATGAAAGATATGATTGTGTAAACTCATCAACAACCTCTATAACAATACAATAGAAATATAGCTCTGGACTTCAGTAAGAAGTTTGTTGTGTTTGTTAGTTTAGATTTTTTTTCTGGCATCATCTGAGTTTTGAAATGCCACCGCCTTTCAGAATTTAGTGACACAAAAAGCCCACTAAGGAAACATTCAGGTGTTTCTTTCTTACTTTAAGATATAAACAATCTCTTTGTAGACAGAATGTTTGTAAAGCCACCATAAAATAAGGAACAGCTAGATTAATCTTATGGTTTTCTTACTTTTTACTAGTATACTTATGTATACTCTGAAAATAAAGAAAAAAAATATTAAAAAAACCAAACAGGTGAACTGAAACAATTTTGGCTACATTGTTCTTTGCTTTCTGGAATATTTCTCCAAATATGAAAATTATTGAGAAGGTAATGTACTTTAATAGACATAATTTATTGAGCATTTTTAAATATCACTAGTGTATTTCTTCTTTTTTATTTGGTTCATTGGTCTCTGTTTGTACTTGAATGTCTAATTCATATTCTGCAATAAAATTGTATTATGTAAGAATCTCCTAGTTGGACTGTAAAGGTTGGAAAACCTACTGCATCTCAAACACTTTTATGACATGTACATACACTTCTTGTTAGCTACTCTTGTGCTCCAGCACCCTGTGGCTCCTCCAGTTAGAATTATTAGCACTAAAATCTACCTTGGTTTTTTGTCTCTTTTACTTGAATGACAATTCCTTTTCTGACTTAAAATGAACTGCATCTTGACATAAAGATGAGATGTGAGAGAAAATTTCTCAGGTGAATTTTTCCTTTTCAGGAACAATAGCTTCCTCAAAATTAATCACTCGGTGGCATACAGAGTGGTAGGTATATTGCAAAGTTATTGCAGAAGAGAAATTGGGGTTGGAGAAAGATTTTCTGGTTCTACATTCCACATTGTTTTGAAGAAATACATCATTGCTGATTGTTGGGGGTTTTTTACATTATATCTGAACATTACTCATAGACTGAATATTTTTAGATATGTGTGTTTCTATAGGCAAGGTATATAGGTTTTATGTGCTCAGGTTTTTTTGGATTTTTTTTGGTTTCTTTTTTTTTTGGTTGGTTGGTTTTGTTTTTTTTCCTTTTGCAATAGAAAGTATCATTCAGTTATGACAAGATTTGCATTTGGTCAAGAACATGATTCATTTTTTTTAAGTATCCCAGGAGCATGTTACAGATAGATTCTTAGTATATATGTGGAAATAATATTTCTCTACTGATACAAACTTTTGAAACAGAATAGTTCATCTTCAACCTTGATATTGTGAGTATAAGGTTTGACTTTGGTGGAGTCAGAATTTCGTTCCCAGAGGTAAAATATTGAAGAACTTTCTCAATATCGCCTCAAAATGCTTTTTCAGAACAGTATTTAGGCAGAACTATTTTAGTTATGCAAATTTCAAAACATTAAAGAAAAAGTCCTATGTCATCCCCTTGCACTTTCACAGGGGAGAAAACTGCTTTCAGGCATGATATCTGTGTTCTGCTTGTTATAGTCTAACAGAGCAGAAGTTTTGCACAGGAAAATAAGGTACAGGTAGTTATAGGATTATTTTCACATGCTTCTTGAGGCATAAAATATTCCCTGGTTTCATATTATAAATTTCCTTTGATATTACTTGTGGATATTTATGAAGAGCAGAAATAGAAATATATCCAGAAACACTGAAATAAATACAGAATGATATTTCTTGGTACAACTGTCTTCATTGTTAAGCTAAAAAACATAAGCAGCGACATTTTTAAAAGTATTAAGCTCTTAGGAAGTACTAAACTCCAAAGACAGGGTATTCAGTCTACAATGGATTTTGTTTTCATCTGAAATCTTCTGTGCAGTTTTGGTCACCACACCATAAAAACAACATTAAGCTACTAAAGAGCATCCAAAGGAGGGCCACAAGAATGGAGAAAGGCCTTGAGGGGAAGCTGTGTGAGAAGTGACTGAAGTCACTTGGTCTGTTCAGCCTGGAGGAGACTGAGGACAGACCTCAGTGCAGTCTTCAGCATCCTCACGAGGGGAAGAGGAGGGGCAGGCACTCATCTCTTCTCTCTGGTGACCAATGGCAGCACCAGAGTGAATGGCCTGAAGCTGTGTAAGGAGAGGTTTAGCCTGGATATGAGAAAAAAAGTTTCTGCCTTGTTGATAGTTAGCGATTGGAGCAGGCAGTGGTCACAGCAGCAAGTCTGACAGAAGGGTTTGGACAATGCTCTCAGGCACACAGTGTGATTCTTAGATTGTTGGGTTATCCTGTGCTGGGCCAGGAGTTGGACTTTGAAGATCCTTGTGGTTCCCTTCCAAATCAGGATATTTTGTGAAATCATATGTTTTTACTCAAAGTGACACTGCAGTGACACTTTGAGTATCTTACATCAGCTGGGTTCATCTATATTGCCATTTTAGATGGAAGAGCTGTGCTTAGGCTGTTTGAAAGCTGTGTGTTTTTGAAATGTTTTGGTTCTGGGAGTAGAGAAGTTTAGAAGACCAAAGCTCTATTTCTTTCAAATGAATCTATTCTGGATTATGCTTTCTAGGAACACATTGAATGCCATCCAACAGCTACTGGGAAATCAAGCCACAGCCACTGATAACAAATCTACTGTAGGTACTCAGATAAGGATTTATATACATATATATGTTTCCTTTACCAGTACGTCAGTTTTACAAGTGTTAGTCTAGCTTCTGAGTCTTCTGTGGTATGTGAAGGGACAATAAATCAAATCTGATGAGTGTAAAGTATTGCAAATAACTCTGTGTGATGCCTACTTAAGTACATTCATTTCTTCCTATGGAACGATGGCTTTTTCCTTCTTACCCCTACTTATTGCCATAATATAAGACACTCTTAATGAAGATCGTGGGGTACAGAAGACTAAATTTTAAAAAAATTGAAAAAATAACATAAAAATTATGGCTTAAAATTGACAGTAGGATTTTATGTAATACCTTTTCTTCCACAAAAGATGATGATCGTGGGGTACAGAATTCTAAATTTTAAAAAAATTGAAAAAAATAACATAAAAATTATGGCTTAATATTGACAGTAGGATTTTATGTAATACCTTTTCTTCCACAAAAAATGCAGCAATAATTTTATTCTTTCATTTATATGTCAGATTCCCAGATGCCTGCTTCAAGGGCAGGTTTTTTTGGTTTGTTTTTTTTTTTTAAATATTAATTAATTATATACCTGCTATATGTGCGTACTTTGAGATGAAAAAAAAAAAAATCCTAACTCCCAATAGCAACACAAATTTCTTTATTCACATAGAGCTTGGAAATAACTTTTCCAAACTAAGGTTATGTGTTTCCATGTAGTGCTCAGCCTCTTTAGCAGTCATGTACTCTACAATCATATGAAGTGGATGGTCGTTTTGTGTGTGGAGCAGTGATATAGCCTGAAAACCAATGGGGCAGGAATACTTTTTCAAAGATTTATGAGTGTTTCATGCTTCAAGGGCAGGTTTTTTTGGTTTTTTTTAAATATTAATTCATGATATACCTGCTATATGTGCGTACTTTGAGATGAAAAAAAAAATTCCTAACTCCCAATAGCAACACAAATTTCTTTATTCACATAGAGCTTGGAAATAACTTTTCTAAACTAAGGTTATGTGTTTCCATGTAGTGCTCAGCCTCTTTAGCAGTCATGTACTCTACGATCATAAGAAGTGGATGGTCGTTTTGTGGGTGGAGCAGTGATATAGCCTGAAAACCAATGGGGCAGGAATACTTTTTCAAAGATTTATGAGTGTTTCATACCCTGGAGGGGTAGTATGTCTGCATATGTGTTCTAACATAAACATTATGTGTTCTAAAACTAGTTAGCTGATTACCATGAAATGTCGAGGGAAAAAAGGTCGGAATGTAAGAAAAAAATTGACTTGTCCATGATCAGAAATAATACAGGTTTTTATATATTAAAAGAATTTTAGAAAGGGGCTGGAGGACTCTGAAAACAACTACATTTCTACATACAAATTAGCTTAATGCTTGTCATTGGGTTAGTTCCTTGTTATTTTTCCAACATATTAGCCTCAATATTTAGCTGTACTTATCATGTAAGTGATCTCAGATTATCTGGTTTTCACCATTTTTCCTTTAGCACAGCATTTTTTTGTGTAATAGTTCTTCTCTGAAAATTATCAAAATACTTATTACTTTCCTCACAAATGTAAGGTTTTCGTGTATTGGAATGGGTGACAGAAACTGCGTAGTCAGTGTGTGAATGACCAATATTATCAAAATCAATGGATTTTTAAATGAGAATTTAATGTTAGTAAGTACTTCTCAAACTGGTTCTATCTGTCTCTGAGGACTAGTTATTTGCTAGCTCTTTTTTTAGATGAAGAATTGTATATTATGAGGTGAATAAGAGCACATAATTGGTGTCCATCATCTGGTAGGAGTGGCCATCACTATAGGGTTAATTAACCTTATCTATCTTCCGTGATGACAAGTTCTCAGGGTTTACCCTTTCTATTAATGTATCCTATCATATTTGAGTATCCCTTGTTCATTATACGCAGATATTGGCAGGGCTGTTTTGCCACCCATTTTCTAAGGTTTGGGGTTGGGTTTGAGTTTTCTGAGGATATTTTTGTTGATTTGTTCTTTGAAGTTTTTTTGAGGGCAGTAGAGTTTGGTCAGTGTGTGAATGACAAATATCAAAATCAATGGAATTTTAAATGAGAATTTAATGTTAGTAAGTACTTCTCAAACTGGTTCTATCTGTCTCTGAGGACTAGCTATTTGCTAGCTCTTTTTTTAGATGAAGAATTGTATATTATGAGGTGAATAAGAGCACATAATTGGTGTCCATCATCTGGTAGGAGTGGCCATCACTATAGGGTTAATTAACCTTATCTATCTTCCGTGATGACAAGTTCTCAGGGTTTACCCTTTCTATTAATGTATCCTATCATATTTGAGTATCCCTTGTTCATTATACGCAGATATTGGCAGGGCTGTTTTGCCACCCATTTTCTAAGGTTTGGGGTTGGGTTTGAGTTTTCTGAGGATATTTTTGTTGATTTGTTCTTTGAAGTTTTTTTGAGGGCAGTAGAGTTTGTGTGGGGTTTTTGGTTCGTTTTGTTGTTTGCTTTAATCTTTGAAGTATTGCTAATAAGATATGTAATAGTTTATTACGATTTTTAATAACTGTTTATTACTTTTTCAAAAAGTTTTAGTAGGGACAATATTATTTATTATTACTATAAAATTTTATAGTAAATCAACATAATTGTGTTTGTTTTTTAAAATTTAATTTAAAGAAAAACAATTTTGTCATTTCCAAACTTTATTTTGCTATAAGTTACATTTTCCTGTGAAAAAATTATAGTTTATTCACAACTGTAATTTTGACTGGGAAAATTATATTAATTTCTGTAATATTCTTTTCTAAATTCAATGGTAGTTCAAGAGATTCACTTCTCACTCAGAGCTTGTTATTCACAGGTGATTACTCCTTTTAATATTTTCATAGGAAAATGTAAATATGCAAGTATTTTAAGCAGCTGAAAACACA
Source organism: Passer montanus (assembly GCF_014805655.1). Lineage (NCBI taxonomy): Eukaryota > Metazoa > Chordata > Aves > Passeriformes > Passeridae > Passer > Passer montanus. The sequence goes on from NW_024367037.1 coordinate 8,632,097, forward strand.
CTAAAAAGCATTTCCAACTTAATATAACTGTCAGTTCACCTAAATAGAATGGCCTACTTATCATCCTCTGTCCCCCTCACCTGGCTTCTCCTGGGATCCCAGGTGGGGAGAGGACCTATTTTGAAGTTTTCAGAAGAATCTTTGAAAGCTCCTATTTTGGGATAAATTGCCTTTCGCTGAAGCCTTTCTTTTCCATTGAAACACATCTGAAAAGGAAAATGCCTAAGGTTTGTTGGTTTTTTCTAAGCTCTTGATCCAGTGTGACAACATAAAATTCAAGCAGTATCAGAGATACTGAAATGACAGATAGCTTAGAAAGTTTGAGACACTTCAGAAACCAGCAGAAGCTGCAAAAGCTTCAGTGTTTTCAGTTATTTTACAGAGGAAAAGCAGCTGCAACTAGAGAAGACAACAAAATACTATTTTGTTCACAGTTGCATCTTACGGAATAAAAGTGCAGAGTATAAGAACAGGAAAGTCTTTTAGCACAATAAAATTGTTTATCTGCTAAATTTTGCCTTGAACAAGCCATTTGGGAAACAAGCCACTCCTCTGGGATGATAATGGGACTGCCAGTGAGAGTCATAGAATGGATAGCATTGGAAGGGACCTTGAAGTTCATTTAGTTTCATTCCCTCATGACGAGCAGGGGTGCCAAACACTAGCTCAAGATGCTCAGTCCCCACCCAGGGGTGGATTGAGTGTTTCCAGGGATGGAATATCCAGATATTCTCTGGACAACTTGTTCCAGTGCCTACCCACCCTCAGAACAAAGAATTTATTCCTACATATATTCTAAACCTACCTCCTTTCAGTTAAAAGTGGCTCTCCCTTGTCCTGTCACACTCTGCCCATGTACAAAGTTTCTCTCCCTCTTTTTGTGAGTCCTCTTTAAGTACCGGAAGGCCACAAGGAGGTCTCCCCACAACCTTCTCTTCTCAAGACTGAACAACCCAAACTTATCTCAGCTTTTCTTTGTGGAACAGGTGCTCCAGCCCTTTGGTGATTTCTATGGCCTACTCTGAACGTGCTCCAACAGGTCCGTGTCTTTCTTGTGCTGAGGACAACACAGAAAAAAATAAAAATTGGTGTCCAGAGGTGGACATGGTTATTCTTCTGGTGGTAGATAGTGCTAGGGCTGAGCAGAATCACCTCCCTCATTCTGCCTCGGCCACTCTGTTTTTAGTGCAGCCCAGGGTGTGCTTCCTGCGATGAGATCATTCTGAAGAAATGGTCTCTTGCTGTCTTCACATGTGTCTTTCTATTGTTGCCACTTTTTCTCCCATTGTAACAGGACCAAAAAACTGTTCCAGAATGTGCCCAAGTTTTGTTGCTGATTTTAGCATACAATGCAAATCCTTTCCTCTGTTAAGTAGCTGTACATAACTGGTGTTTTCAGAAACAACTCACAATGTATTCAGTTTCTCCTTTCAGTCACTATAAAACATAGTATTATGCCTATAGACAGAGCAATACTAAGTGAGAAAAGCAGCTTAAGGGTATTTTCTGTCCTTAATAAGATTATCTATTAAAAAATTTGTTCTGAAATGGATTGCTCAGAAGATATTTGACACAAAAGTGGTGTTCTGTTAATCCTTGGCTCACTGATGCCTGCCAACTGCCAAATAACTCCTGATATCCTGTAAGTTGATAAATAATTTACTCGCTGTTAATAGATCTAAAATCTATGTTCCTGTTGTAGAACTACATTGTGCCAAATCCTCCAGACTTGGTAATGAAAAAGCAAAAAAACTCATGTTGAGTTACAGTCCTTTACATTTACTCAGAGTGTCCTTGGACTAGCTGACATAAGCACTTGATTCTCAGTGAATACTGTAAACCTGACTTAAATAAAGACTTAATAGATACACTTTTCTTTTAATTAACTTCTTTTCCCAAATAATTCCTATTTTTTTTAAATCATAGTGTTGGAAATGATACCTTGCTTATAATAATAATAATATGTAATAAATAGGAAAGAGACCCAATGATTCTTATGGGTCCTTTACAACTCAAGATATTCTATAATTATATGACTGAGGAAGAAAGCACCTGGCTTGAACCTTTGACTACATTTCCCCTTGTAACTGTTATCATTACATAGCTGGAGATGCACTGTTACCACAAAGAGCCAACATCCAATAGAACCTCCTTTTCATTCTTCCACCCTCTGTTCCCACAGTGTATTTATTTTGGAGCTGAAATGATATATGTTCTAAATTAGTAAAGAGTCAGACACAGTCTTCCTTCAAAAGACGGCAGCCTAGAACGAATTTGTCAAAAGAGCAAAATTAAGAACATGTTTAACTAGACTCTGAGTATGCTTAAAAAAAGAAAAAAATGGAAGAGTTTTGCTGAAGTCAGATTTTATTAAACAAAAGGAATTTTTCTGCAGCTTCTCTTCCAGCCTCCTTCTTATTTACAGAAAGGTACATTTCTTTCTGGACATATGAAAAATGTTTTGGATGCAGTAATTTGTTCAACACTAATATAACACAAGTTGATTACACAGCTGAAACAGTGACTAGCAGCCAGAAAGGATTTAACAAGCAGATAAAGATGAGCAGTTAGAACATAAAATATTATGATTTTTTTTCTCCACCAAGATTATAGAAATGCATTAAAATAAGAATTTGTAAAGGAGATCAAATAAATTGACATTCAACACCTAATTAGCTTATGTTGAATTTGATTACCCAGGTTCACCATGCTCTAGAATTAAGAGGATTGTTTTACTAATGTATAATTACATATTGTTCATGGAATTAAAAACTAATTAATATAATTTAGACACATCTATATTTTACTACTAGAAAAGTCAGGACCTGCACAAGAAACATTAACAAATACACTGTAATGAACCAAACAAATTACTGTCTTTTAGCTGAAGTTTACTGCTTAAATCATAGATCTTTGCTTTTTTTTTCCCTCTAGCCACATACCAATTTTTTTATTCCTTCTATAACCCAAACAGAATTTATTTTCAAAATTGCTTTTATCTGTCATACCATGTAAAATGTGCTTTAGAAGTCTAAACAAAATAATGCCAACTACCTCCCTTTCTCCCTTTATTATCCCCCAAAAAGTAAAATATATTTGTTAAAATTATATCCTCCTTCAAAATAACTTCCTTAATGTACAAACTACACTTCAGTTAGCTTCAAAGGTTCAGTCCTAGAAAAGGAAGAGGTGTTTTCAATTACTAAATACTCCATAAATCTATTCCAGAAATAACCAACTCGTACAAATCTAGAGCACAATACATAGCAGAACAATTCTCATTCTCTCTTCTCTTAATGCCTCTTGAGATTTCTGGTTTTACATGTGTATTTGCTCTGCAAAGAATATTAAAATTAAAAATCAATCACAATATTGCAATTCTGAGCTGTCATAATTAAATTATAAATGAAAGAAAAGAAAATTTGAGTTGAAAAAAGTTAAAGACACAAGCAAAGAATAACAATAATCTCAGTCAGAATACCTTTTCTATATTCTTCTATTAGAGAATCTGGACAATAATAACATCTTTGAAGTCATCATGGTGAAGCTCTCCATCCACAAATCCAAAATATATTCTTTGCAGAATTAGAAGTCAATTCTCCTTGAATAGGCTATCAGTGGGTCAAGAGTTTTCATTGTAAGTGTAGTCACAGTGTAAGTTTTTTTTACACTATTTAAATAACAATGCATTTCAAAAAAAAAGAAAAAATTTAAGGTCCTGATGATCTTATCTTAAAACAGATAAATTGGTAGAAAACTGGTTCTCAATTTCAGATAAATGCAATTATTTGTCTATTCATAAGCAAATATCATCTCTAGAATTTGAAATTTAAACAGTAAAAACCCTGTAAGATGGAGAGTTGCTACCTTTTAAATAACAAACAGATTTAAGCATCCATTTAGAGAATGACAAAACTATTTTCATGACATTTCATTTGTACTGTCTTTGCATAGTAGAATTGAAGCCATATGGTGTTATGTACTTGGTTGGGGTGGAGGGATGTTTAGAAACAAAATTAAGTGTCAGAGACAGAAGCACTACAGAAACTGGAAGAAGAATATGTCACTGTCTACACAAGAATGGCTACAGTTTCTTTTACAATCATTGTTTTTACAGGTTTTACTCATGCCCAAGTTAACATTCTCAGTCTGTTGTGTAGGTCTCAACATGAGATAATCCCCAAGATTCCCTCTTGAGGAATATACAGAGGGTGTGTAGCCTCAGCCAGACCAGGTCAGCTAAGCCACCAAATCACATTAACCAGCCAGAGATGGTGTCCTCCAGAGTCTCACTGAAGCTGCACCACAAAAGAATTTAGAGTTTGACTGGACATACTTTCAATCATCCTGTCGTTGATGCAGGTTCTGATGTGTTGGTTTTGTAGCTGGTGAGACACCCTTAATAAATATGCAATAGGATTTTGCACATTTAAATTCTTTACTTTATTTCCATCTCCATCTCCATCTCCATCTCTGTCTCCATCTCCATCTCCATCTCCATCTCATCTCCATCTCCATCTCCATCTCCATCTCCATCTCCATCTCCATCTCCATCTCCGTCTCCATCTCATCTCCATCTCCATCTCCATTGTTTAACTTGATTAATTTCAGTGACCTAATTCCTCATTTGTTTGAGACCAGCATGTTCAAATTCAAACCTTAGTAATGTGGTTTGACTCCTGGAGTTGGTACCTCTTCAATCCAGGCTAATGACTTCACTGTAGGATGTTTGCAGGAAATGCTGCTGGTACTTGAATCTTGGTAAAATTATATGAAGAAGAATGCAGCTTGGTCTTTCCAGCTCTTAGGGTGTCAATTGGTACTTTCACAAGCATTTAATTTACCTCTTAATTTAGGGTTACCAGCTCTTTTGTTCAGAAGGCAACATCTCTTGATACCTAGGCCAGCTTACATGGAGAAGAACATGTATCTTTTAAAAAGAAAAAGTATAAATACATACAATACAAGGAAACACAATTTATCTAAAATTTGGGGGGGGGGGGGGGAATATATTTTTCCTGCTTTATTTAAAATTATATTATCATTTTATTCTCCTTACAAAAGCTGAGAGAATTTTTAACAGCAGATACATTCATACCTATGCAAGAAGTACAGCCTAACCAGAAGAAAATACTGACACAATCCACAGTATTAAGTACTGCAAAGCTCTGCATATATCTGTAAGTAAATAGTTTATCTGTAGCTTATTTAGTTACCACAATATCACTTTTGTCCTAAATTACAGCAAGTTATCATCATAATTGTTTATTTTGCTTTCTGTCTTTTTACTTTTGGTTTTCAAGAACCCCGGATATTCCAGCTACTTACTGTGTATGCACATATGAAATTATATTACAGAATGTAAAAAGGCCGTTCTCTGCAATGTGGTTATTCATCTAAAATATCTAATTTTAAGAGAAAATTTTCTTTTATTTTTAACTCCTTTTATCCACAGAAATGCTTTTGAGTAGTTAATACAACGGAATAGTCTTCTATTGTAAACATTTCCTCTGAAGAAGGCATCGTATTTTTTCTGATTCATCTGAAATGCGTTTTTAGGAAAATGGGTTCTGCAGAAGAAAAAGATATCTTCTTTACACAGGAAAGAGATGGAGAAAGCTCTTTTAAGATGGCTGACTTCAGTCTGAAAACTGTTTAAGAGAATCTAACTGGAGATCAAGAAGTAATAATAATTCCTTTGTACATGAGTCAGCTCTGGGTTTGAAGACCAAAGAATCATTCAAAGAATGGTTTGGGTTGGAAGGGACCTTTGTAGTCATCTAGTCCAAACCCCAAGATAACAATTAACCTCAGAATTGGTTGAAACTTCATAATCAATCTTTTGAAATATCCAGTCATCCATTTCTCTGAAATGTCCATTAGGTCTTGAGAGAATGACAGTACTAAGGTTATGTGCTCTGAAGCAAGAAAAACTCTGTGTCACTTGTAACTAGTCACTTGTAAAAGAAATCCTAAAAAGAACCACAATGGATCAGTGTGAGATTTACATATTAGAAATTAGAGCTTGCACTTTGATTAGCTTTAGTTTTTAGACACCCATCAAGACTCTTAAAATTAATGACTAGGTATGTAAAAATGTGTGGTAATTGGGTGAAGTTTCTAAGGATTAGAAAGAAAAGATTCTTCCATTCCAAACCACGGGAGTGTTTAATTTTTTAAAATGTTACAATTACAGTGAGGGATGCCTTTACTACTCTGAGCAGGGCTTGAATTTAGGTATGAATAATTAAATTAATTTTTCTATGTGTTCCAGGGTTTATTAAATCATGTATGTGAAACTGGCCAGCTCCAAAGGAGGACTAGAGATTTCAGTGCAATCCACAACTAAAGTGGCTTAAATGGAGTGGCTAAGTGGCTAAATATGCTTCTGCCTTCAGTAAATTTGACAAATTTTCTGAAAGAGAAAGCTAAGTTTAGTAGGTTTTGATGTAGAAAAGGCTTATTGACACGTGTCCTCTTTGGAAAGCTTATTTTAATGGCATAAGAAGTTCTAAAAAATTCTGAAATTCTGTTTAATTCCAAATGAAAATTTCAAATGATAGTATAAAAAGGTGTGGTTAACATTTGTATAAATTGTCTGCACCCTTATGAGTCAACATTCTTTCTGACAACACAAAAAATATGGACTACTGAAAGAGTGATGATTCAGTGCATAACCAGCTTTCAGAATATTCTATTTCTAGACTTCTGCATGACCCAAACATATTTGCTGTGTTTTTCTGTTTGTTGGGTTTTTTCAACACAGACTCTTCCCTTCAACATTAAGTCTATTCTGGATTCTAAACTACTTGAAAATCTGAAAGAGTGAGATTTTCATGTTCTGTCCACTTGAATGGTACTGAAAAATTTGAAAGAAATTTTGCCTTTTGGAGGATCTGAAGGTAAATATTATCACTTGCAAGAAATTGTTTAAAAAGCCTAACCTTATGGTTTTCTGCACAGAACCTGATCTTCAGTATCTTGAAATTCAAACACAAACATCAGCTTGCTGCTACGGAATTTTATCCCACTGCTTAGGTAGTTAAGCCTCCATAATACACCTCTGGAGTTTGTCATGAAGTTTCCAGCGGTTGCAAGCCTGTCATAATTATCTGCCTAATGACTTTCTTTTCTGTACAGGCACATGGATCTCCCCAAAGAGGGTCTAATCTCTTGGCTGTGTCAACCATTAACTGTATCCATACTTAGGGCACCATGAAGATGAATTTTATCCTGTGTCACAGGCTGTTTTTAAGACAGATGTAGCAATGTTCCACTTGGTTTATATACATAGTGCATTATAAATGGGATGAGGAACAGTAAAGTTTTAAGAGTAAAACAGATGAATCACTGAAAATAAAATTCAATAAATACTTCAGGATTTCTTCAAGTATTTTTAACTTCCCATTGTATTGGACAGCCTTTTTACTGTAAAAACCATAGAAATGCTGAAAACCAGTGCACTGCTAGAAACTCTGCACAAACTACAAAATTATATGCAAATATTGTGCTGCTTCAAACACCAAGGCTAACTTTGCAACATTTCCCAATATTCTTGTGATATTTGTAGGCAGATGCAGTGAAAAGAGATTAGAGAACATCTTACTTTTACGCAAGAACACTATGAGCGAGCACACATAGAAAGGAGGGTCTATTTCACACAGGATCAGTTGCAGAGTGTGACCACTCAGTCCTCACAGTTTAAGGGTTGTAGTGGTGCCAGCTATAGTGTGGATAAAAGGATGGATGGGTGAATATAGTCTTGGTCCCAAGGAATCTGAGAAACTCCAAATTATGTCAAAGACTTCTTGAAGAAAGTCAAGCAGTCCAACTCCACTCAATCAGCTTTTTAGCTTTGTTCAGTCTACTGAGTTGCTCAGTGTTCAGCATCTGATTAACTGATCAACTGAATTTGAACTTAGGCCATATTCTTTCATCTTTGCATGTCTTTTTTGATACAAGCTCCTCTTCAGGAAGCCTGCCTCTAACATACCAACACAGGAGTTATCCTGTTTACAGTTTATGTTGATTGCTTAGGAAAATATTGATTGAAGGTGTCATCATGAGTCAGAAAGCCTTTGTTTAGGATTCTGGTTCAATTGGAATTCAACTGTGTATTTCTCTGTTTACTTTTATAAAACAGAGGCATAAATATATAATTTACCTTGTATTTTTTTTTTCACTGTGAAAAGCCATGGCATACTAGTATAGAACATTTATGGCATTCTGAGGGCATTCACCTGATTATAACAGGAAAATCTATAAAAGCAGAATGATGCAAACTGTCAGAATGAAACAGGAGGAGATATGACTGGCAGCAATTGTGTTTCAAGTGAAAATGGTGCAACATTCGATGCAATATTTTCATATTTGAAAATCAATGTTCATTTGCATTAATTTCCATATAATTGTAGCTCATATGTGGGGGAAAAAATAATTGGAAGGAAATAGAAGAGTTATTCTTCAGCCCAAATATCACTGGGAAGTAGTGTTAACATGTATTTATAGCATTTACTGTTTGTTCTTAAGTAAGTTACACTAAGCACAATACTCTCAGCTGGATTGTGACAATTCAAGTGAATTCATAATTTCTGGCAGATCAATAATTATTTCCTTAAAAAGATTGACAGATATACATCACCTTTGCTTATGTTGGTGTTACAATTTGCTTTTGAATAGTTTAAGGTGAGTCAATTACTTATATATTGCTTTTTGGGACACATAGTTTGAGTTCTTGTTTTTCCCAAGATTGATTTTAAGAGGTGAAATCCCTGACTCCCAGCTGTGACTCACCAGTGTGGCAGTACCATCTTCCATTGCTCAGCACAGCCAGCTGACTTTGCTCTGACTGGTGTGTTTCTAGGCCTAGCTATCAGTGTGCAGCCAAGACCTGAAGTACTAGTAACTAGACTTCATGGATGTGAAGCAGATTTTAATATAAGCAAGGGCTTAAAACTGGCTTGGAGATGGTGTTTGTGTAGCCCTAAATTTAATGTTAAGTCCCATATATTGTGAAGTATAAAACGTCATAAAGACCTTAGGAAAGAGAAAAAAAGAAAGCCAATGAGAGAAAAAAAAAAATTAAATATCTATTCTGTATGTACAGACAGGGCATAGAGAGACACTCCCTTAGACTGATACATCATTATCAGTTCTCTTCCATGAGAAACCCTGCCCACTGTTATCACAGAATCATAGGATCACACAATGGCTTGGATTGGGAAAGACTTTAAGGACTGCCTAATTTCAGCCCTCCTTGCCATAGACAGGGACATCTTTCACTACACCAGTGTACTCAGAGCCCTGCCCAACATGAACTTGAACATTTTCACAGCAATGGGGCATTCACAGCTTCTCTGGACAGCTGTTCCAGTGCCTCACCACCCTGAAAATAAAGATTTTTTTTCCTTATATCTAACATAAATCTACCCTTTTTCAGCTTAAAGTCATTGCCCCTATCCTCTTTTATTTGAAAGTCCTACTCAGATAAAACACTGTGGCTTAAAAAGGTAAATAGCTTTAAACATATTTGTCATATGCAGCGTTTAATCAGAGCTGTAAAAGATATCACAGAATTTTCCTTGGTCTTGAGAAGGGACAGTTACAAGATGCCAGATGCTTTGTGGTCATTACAAATCCCACCTCCAGAATCTCTTTCTGTCTTTAAACAGAACAGAACTGATGCTGAAACACATGTCCATGGCATAACAGTCTCTACAGAGCTGCACTAAAATCCTTTGTGTCACCACAGTGACAAAACACAAAAAAGTAATAATGATACAGATTCAAGAACATCACAAGCACAAAGTCATGAAAATAAATGCTATGAATTGCTTTTGGTATTTTTTGCCTCCTGTGCTGTGGCTCCAGGCCTACAAAGGTTTATGTACATAAAGAGCAAAGCACAGTGGGACTGGTCATGTGCTTCGAGTAAAACACAGACTGTCTTTGAAGGCCTAAGACTTTCAGTTCAGGGTCTCTGCACATTAATTTCTCTTATATATATATATAGTGTATATTGTTTATATATATATACTGCTATGTAAAGGAATTATTTGCATTGTGTATTTTATTTCATTTTTACAACACATTATTGTTGCATTTGGTAAAAGTCTATCAGAGTTCTGGCTCATCATTTATTTTAAATTTGATTTAGTATCATTCAGTTCAATGCAATGAAAAAGCTTCAGATGTGAAATCCCTTGTGAAGGCCTCAGTATTAGAATTGGAAATTCTATGTCTGCCTCAAAGTTCCTAATGCAAATGTCTGAAATTTAGTGCATTTTCTTTCTATACTGAATGTTTCAAGTTTTCCCTGGAAGGAGGAATACAAGGTGATGGGAATGACTGCTTCTCTGTCATCTCTTTTTCTCTGTGCCTTCAGGCACCACTATTTTTCTGTGCAGTCACATGCAATAAAGCATGTTGGGTGTTCAGTATTTGGGATAGGTGTGAATCAGGCTATATGAGAGTTTACAGTGAAAGATTACCTGTGTCTACTACCCTGAGAATTCTGGCTATATCAAATGACGTGATCAGAGATGTACATGGTTTCACAGAGGTATGGTACAAACATATGTAAATATCCTTCAAAAGAGTGCAACAACTTTGCATAAACATATCTCTCACCTGTTGCAATACTTCCTAAGAGAACAGGAAATGTCTAAACAGTAATGTATGCCCAAGGTTCAGCTCAGCACAAAAAATTAATTGTCAGTTCTTCCTCCAGTGAAGCTGTTAAAACTGATAACGGTCCAGATACTCTTTCTCATACCTTCCCCAGACCTGTGGGCCTCGCTCTCAAGATCTTTGACATCGAATATGTCAGCTAGGCCTCAGTGCCTTCCACTCTCTATTCCATTAAAGATGTAAGACATTAACTGGATTCTGGCTTTGAGCTCCCTATTGTAAGGAGAGACAAATCCTGTTGTTCCCAGATGCCTTTATCTAGCTCAAATGAGCTTTCCTTCACAGTGGACTGTACAAATGTGCAACAGATAATGTTTCACCTCCTTTCCTATCTGCTTTGGTGAGGACGGAAGAAGTGACATGTCACAAATATTTTCAGGGACACCCAGTTTAGCAGTCACTGAGATGAATGGGATCAGTCTCACCTTATAATGCAAAGGCTTAAAGGCAGTGGAGAGCTACCATTTCATGCAAAGCCCTGGTTTGTGAGGCTATTGCTGCAGTTATGGTAGCTAAAACCTTCTTTTTGATAAAAGCCTTAGATTTTGGAAGAGAAGAACCTAATATCATACTGATGCACAGTGACGGGATCTGCACTGGCTATGTTTCCTGGTGCTTTCAAAGGATGCAAAGTTGTTATTCAGGACTGTTTCAGATGAGGCAAGAACAGAAGTCTCCACAAACCTGAGAAAGCTAAAGCAGTGTGAAATTTTGTCATAAGTGGTAGAGCTGAAACCTACAGCAGCAGAGAGCTGAGACTGAAGTGAGGTGTCTGGAACTCAGATCAAGGATGTGACCTCCTTAGATGGATGTAAATCTTCCTGCATCCTAGACAACATTTCAACAGCCATGGACTACTTTGGATTTTCTCTACACCCACCTTAGATGAAATACCATTTTTGTAGGTTGGGATTGGATTGTAAGTGTTCTTTGGGTGGGGAACTCCACTTTTTCCCATTTCAAATAAAGGAAGTTCTACAGACACATCCACAGACAGATCCACAAAAAAATATATGACAAAAAATCTCAACAGTATATTAGTCTAATTATTAGTTCAAATTAAAAGCTCTGATGGAGGAAAAGTGAAACAAACCTAATACAAATAAAAGCTGAGAGATACACAAGTGAGTTAACAATGACCAGAAAACTTCTTTATTAATTTCAGTGAAGGAAACTAAGATTCAAATCCTTTGGGTCTCTCAAATGTTATCAGAGTTCTCACAAGCCATGTGCTGAATTGGAATTACCATATAAAAGTGACCAAATACAGCTGTTCCAACTCTCTGAAGATGGAGTCTCTTGGTTGCAACTCAGATATATTTATTTCAGAAGAAAAATTAATTTTAAAAGGAATGAACTTAACCAGTTTTGCTCCCTACCAGGGTGATCACAGCTCTTTATAATGGCTAAGGTTTCCATAGAAAGAAGCTTTTTTTGTATTCCTACTTTGTGATAGTAAAACTTGAATCAAGGTACAGACGCCTGTTTTCAGAGAAGTTACTTTTTAAAAAGAAAAGAATGAATCTTTAAAGCAGGCTTAAGAAAAAAAAAAACAACAAAAAGTATCTGAATGATAGAGTTATAGATTTCCTTCTATGTATGTCATTAATGAGACTGTCTTCTACAGTGTTGCTTTTAAACCTGATTTGCATTCTGAAATTCTACTCAGAACTAACTAAATAAAATCATTAATAATGTGATCTTCCATCTATGTCATGTATTTTTATTTCTTTGGATCATTTTCAGAAATGCCAAGGTCTTCTCTGCTAATACAAATTATCATGAATCATTAAAAACTTGGTTCAGTATAACTTTGTTTTCCAATTAGAACTGGAAGGCCTTCTTTGAAATCTAGCTGAATGAACAAAAGAAGCAATGAACTAAGTAAAGCAATTGAAGGCTGTAGCATTTCTTTGTTGTATTTCAAAGGCTTATTTCAAGATTTTCTCTTCTGAAAATAAATAGTCTGCATCTCTTGAATTTTACTTGTGTGTGCCATTGTATAGCAGCATCTCACCTACAACAAGAAAATCTATACAAAAATATAGTTTAATACAACCAATTCTTCCCAACTGTCACACATTATTAACACACAAAATCTGTATGTACCTAATATATACACCTACAGTACCTTTCACATATATAAAATAAGTTACCTAATATATACGCACCTATAGTATCTTTCATATATATAAATATATAAAATAAGTAATATTTGTAAGACACTATAAGATAGATAGATAGATAGATAGATAGATAGATAGATAGATAGATAGATAGATAGATATTATCTAACATATGTTAACTCATTTGAAGTTTGTATATATTGGCTAGGAGCCCAAAGGGATCTCCTGTAATGAAACTTATGATTGTGCTATGTTTATAGCAGTGTTTTCATTATAAATTTCATGTAAACTCTTCAGTCTCTGAAGTCAGTTGAGAAGCTCAGAGAGAGGATATTGGATGGCCACATACATTTTTACAAGTGAAAGAGAATAAATAAGGTCTTTACTTTTGTTAGCTAGGAGCTACATTTTTAAAAAATGGAGGGTTTATTTATAAGGTCAAGTTGTGAGTTTGTATGAATGAAAAGTGCCCAAAACCTACCATGCAAGCAATGTACAGAGCTACATATAAAAGAAAAAATAATTATTTGTGCTTGCCAAGCCCAGTGTCTGGCTGTTGTTGTAGTAAACAATTCTCACAAATGCCTTTTCTTTTTTAGACAAAAAATTTGCAGTCTTTGGAAGACAGACTGTGTTGCTGTCATCATTTATCTACTTAAAAGCTCTGTGAAGAAGGAATCCAGAGAACAACAGAGCTGCTCCACATCGCTGTAAATTGTTTGTTCTTAGGATGCACCAAACCTTGAAAACTGGGTGCAAGTGTTGAACCTTCAGAACACATTGATGGCTGATGCACATTGTCTGGACGTTTCTAATTGGCATATATTTAGAAAAAAAAAAAAATTAAAAGCGCCATTTGCACCATTTTCAGTTTAATGATATGACATCTTCATCTCAAATTTTTCCCTAACAAACCTGAATGACTCAAAAATATGTTGGTCAAAGAGGCTGATGACAGAGTCAGAACATAATGTTTGGGTTGTTCTGATATTTTTATAAGAACCAAATGTTCTTGAGAAATTACACTCACTTCTTTCAATGTGTAAAATCTTATGAAGATATTCCTGAAATTATATCAGACATGATGTTCTTTATGAGAACGGGTAGATTCCTCCATCCATCCTCCATTTTCCTCACCTTCCAATGAAGGGAAAACCTTTGCACTTGAGAACTGTCACCCGATAAAAACTTAAGTGAATTTTCTTATGCAGAGAAAAAGCCTAACTGCCTTGGCTGATGTGTGAAATACTAAGACTCAGAGATTAGCAAACAGTTTAAGTATTTCTGTGAATGAATTCTAATTTATTATGTAATTTTTCTCTGTATTGCTTATACTTCAGAATTTTGTGCATGTTGTCAACACACAGTTATATATTCCTGGCCATAGCTGACAGCTTTAAGGTAATAAGCCCTGGAGTCCCCATAGAACAGAGAATTAAACACGGATTTGAATTTACAAAACATTCTTTTAGTCATGCTGATAGCTGAATTTAGCACAAGGATTGCTCTCACAGAGGGTGGCTATACCTCAGCTGGTTCTCTGACAACTTGTGGTTAATACGGAGGTCATCACTGGGTACGTGCAGAAGACTGAACTTTCTCAACCATCAGATTATATTTCAACAGCGTACTTATGAGAAAAAAATGAGCAGATTTTTTAAAATCCTATTTATTACAATTTACAGTAAAGTCATTGTTTAAAGGCCAAGTAATCCGTGAAGATACAGTTTAGCCATTTAAATGGTAACCTATGTAATAAGTGTGGACTCAGAAATCATCACCTTGGCTGGTCATAGAAGTGGTTTTTTTTTGTCCTCGCTACAAATTTGTTACTACATTTCAGGTAGATAAAAGAATGTTTCACATTAAATGATCATTTCCTCTTTCTCGGTTTATATATATGTAACAATGACATAATATATGCAAATATTTGTGAAATAATTTCAGGAAAGGACATACACCATTTTCTTTTGGAAAAGAGTGTCCTAGTTTGTTTGGCATTATACTAAATAATGTATGGGAAACACTTGGGAGCTACTGATCAAAATACCTTTCTGTTGATAACTTGATTTAGTAGATAAGACAAAAAGCTTTTCCCCTTGAAGCTGTTGGATTAAATGAGTTCAAGGTGAGGACTAGCTTAGGAATGGTTCCAAAGAAATGAGCAGTTTTATTTCTTGTGTAACTTCCACACCATCAAGTTCAACACATCCCTGGTAGAAATGTTTGTATTCTTGGCAAAGCGATGAAAAATGACATGAGCTTGATTACACACTATTCTTTTCCAACTACAATCAACTTTTTGAACTCAAGAAAGAGAACTTTACTGAAAAGTTACCTGCTAATTTACTTTAGAAGCTATACTTTCTGAAGTCACTTTATAATTGAGGTGCATTTTCTGACATTAATAATTTAATATTCTATATTTTCAGCCTTCCAACTCAAAAATAAAAAGAAAGATGCTTAAGTAAATTCACCAGCTACATAGCTCCATGAAGACTGCAGTTTTATTCCATTATGAACAATATTTATTTAGAAGGAACACACAGAACTGTTTTCTAATAAACACTGTAAATATCATATAATTCAATATTTTATTAAAAGTAAATATTCTACTGTTATTCCCCCTCCCTCTATTCATACTGCAATGATTTTTACTTACAGGTCTTCTACTAGTTACCTATCTAAGAAGAAGGGAGTTTCTATACATTTGGGATCCATTTCTTGTTCAAAAAAGGGGCAAGATTTAATATCTTTTTTTTTCTTTTTTTTTCCCCCTGTGGGTGCACATTGGACTTAATGGCTTTTCAGTTCCCTTTAGTTCTTATGCCCATCTTCCTTGAAAGTTGCAGGCAGAACTGATAACATGCCATCATTCCCTCAGCACTGGGCCTTATGTTCTAAGTAATATAGAACAAGGTACAAATCCTTTGTCTGTGCTTTAATACCTCATTTATACAACCTAGTCATAATCAATGAGTAGCGTGATCCAAAGAGAAATAACAGCAACTCCCTAGTGTACCAGACAAAGGTAAGATTGAGTGTCAGTCTCTTCTAAAGGAGTTCCTGTGGTCCTTTTCACTGTCTTGCAGAATGGGTGTTGCCTTACAGCCATAGACTTGTTCCTGCTCTGATTTCTGATAATTTTAATGCACTACACTTTTCAGCTTTCTACTCTCATCACTCCGTGCTTGAACTCCGGAAAAAGACCATTAAACATGAGTATTTCAGGCTTAGCATAAATTTCTCGTTTGAAATAAGGAGCTATAGGTTAGGAATTCCCTGCACACTGCTTAGCTGTAATTTCAGGGCATGATTAATTTCTCGGTGCAAATCACCAGGCAGACACCCTCAGGGGTTCCCTTGCTTCTGCTTAAAGCAGAAGATTGTAACAGAGGAGTGCTCGTTCATAGAAGAGACGATTGTAATTTTACTGTTGACATATATCTGCAAATTTTCTCTATATCAGGAGCTACCACTTAGATGTAAACACAGTTTTTTGATAAATTCCTTCCAGATGCTGAAGTCTAAGTTTCAGGATCTCTAGGAAAACGCCATATGCAATGAAAAACCCAGCTTACAACTGAGAGAAATGCATCAAAATACAATGGTGTTTCTCAAAACTGCATTGCCAGAGCCCTGCCTTACCCTCCCTCGCATTGCTCATAACCTCTCGGCAGCAGCCCCACGAGCTGAGGAGCATGAAACATTTGCAGCCAGCAACATCTGATGATAACCTTGGCTGTGACAGACACCATCGCTGCCGCTCCCTCCGCAAGGCAGGGGCGACCCACAAGCCCAGCTCACCCAGACCCTGCAGGCAGGGAGAAAGGGCGGCCACTCAGCTCCTCAGCCGAGCGTTCTGCCCTTTGGGAATTTCCCTCCTCCCTCCCCTGCCGGGAGCTCCCGGTCCCCCTCCCCGTTCCCTCCGTCCCTCCCTGCTCCTTCTGTCCCTCCCTGCTCCCTCCGTCCCTCGCAGCCCCGCGTCCCTCCTCGCGCCGTCGCCGCCAGGTGGCGCCTCGCGACCGCGCTTGGAGCGGAGCCGGGAGAGGGACCGGGAACCGGGGCCGGGAGAGGGACTGGGAACCGGGGCAGGGAGAGGGACCGGGAACCGGGGCCGGGAGAGGGACCGGGAACGGGGGCCGGGAGAGGGACCGGGAAGCGGGGCCGGGAGCTAGTCCCGGAACGGGAGCGGGCTTGGGAATGGGTTCGGTTCGGGAGCGGGTCCAGAGCAAGTCCCAGAGTACTGAAGCGGGTCAGGGAGTGGGTCACGGTCTGCGAACGGGCCGGGAATCAGGACGCCCCGGGGAAGAAAAACATCAATAAAGGGGGAGCCGCCGCCGAACTTTGGGCGCCGAGGTGTGCGGGTCCGAGCGTGGGAATGGGGCTTTGCGGTGTGCGGGGCGCAGCCTTACGGCCCGAAGTGCCCCGAAGAACACGTCTTTTTTAGCGATTATTGTTGTCAGAATCAAAGTCTGTGAATTCCAAAGAGCTCCCAGTAAGCGCTAATGTGTCGGTGGCATGTTGGAACAGGGGCGTCTTAGCACGACGGGTTCAAGTAGAAATAATGGCGAGGGGGAGGGGGGCGAGGCGGCACGGCTGTTCCCTGCCTCCGGTGACACCGGAGAGGCCGTCCCAGTGGGAACATCGCGGCTTGTCGCTGCTGCTCGCGATGTGCCGGGGTGCGGCTCCAAGGCGCAGGGGTGCCTGGCCGGGGCAAGGACTGGGGCGCAGCATCGCCGGCGGTGCTGTGGCAGCACTCCGCTCTGGTCCCGGTGTCTGAATCCCTGCCGGGTGCCTGTGCGTGTGTGTGTGTGTGTGCGTGTGTGCCGGAGAAGAGGGGAGGAGGGAGGAAGAGGGGTGGTGGTGGTAGCGGCTGGCGGGAGGGGGATGATTATTGGCAATGGGCGGGAGAGAAAGAGGCGACTCCTGTTTCCTTTTCTTTCTGCCAGCGCAATCTCGGCTCATTTTCTCTAAGCTATACAAGTTCACGGACGAGCTATCTAGCCAACCCGCCTCTCCCGTCATGGACCTCCCAGGTAAAAAAGCCGCTCTCCTCCCCGCCGGCTGTTCTTTTTGCAAAATATCATTTTAAATGATAGCAAGAGTAAGGTGCGGGGTTAGAGCAACTGTAGAGATGTCTCTGGGGAAGTGTAGGGGCGATCTCCCAGGAGCGAGATCACCGGGCGTTCTGGTGAACGGGAAAAACTGAGATGCAACTTCAGAGGGAGAAGCCGGGTGAGGATTTGACTCCTGCGATATGTGTGCATGCCGGGGTGGGAACTGGAGGATATCTGAGCCAGCTGCCTCCTTCTCGGGAGTTTAGTGAGTCGCCGGGGTCGGCAGCAGTGGCGGTAGCCTGGCCTGGGGCACGGAAGGTTGGGAAGTACAAATCGGTGCCCGAGAGCAGCAGCTCAGGCGGAGAAAGGGCGGCGGCGGCTTCCAGAGCCCGGCCGGGGCCGGAGTGCGGAATTCGGGGCGCCCCGGCCGCCAGCGAACTCTACAGATAGCGGGGCAGCTCCATCGAGGGGATGCTTATAACAAGAGTAAAATCTCCTTCCGAGGTGTCTGGGGCGTTAGGAGACGGATACAAACCAGGGTCGCAGATGTAGTTAATAGTGGGTCTGTGGGAAGAAGTGGAGCCGGGTTTTGGAGACCCCTTTGGTTGTGGGGCAGGAAAGGGGCTGCCCGAGGCACCCCAGGATGCTCCGCCGGGGGCTTGGGCATGAGCGCTGCCCCTCCTCCCCCCTCGGAGTACGGCAGGCTGCTGGGGAGCCGGAGAAAGAGGGAACACCGGGCAGCCAGGTGTCTCCCAGACCTGTTGTACTCGCTGGGGCGCCGGGGGCGGGGAGGGGCAGCCCGCCGGGCTCCCGCCTGCCCGCTGCTGCGCTTCACCGCCGCCTTTCCCCTCGGCAGGCTGCTGCGTGCCGCCCGCCCTCTGAGAAGGCTCCTTCGCCCCGCGCACAGGAGGAGGCGGAGGAGGAGAAGGGGAGGAAGGCGCGGCCGCAGCCGCCGCTGCCCAGCCGCCGTCCCGCAGAGCGCTGGCCGCAGGGCGCCGGGGCGGCAGCAGGCGCGCAGCCCCCTCCGCCTCCCCGCGGCCGCCCGCCC